>NW_020171525.1:0-40698 GCF_001040885.1 Strongyloides ratti | reverse complement strand
TTTTAATATTTTTTAGAACAATGTAATTGATGTTGGTATTGAAGTAAATGAGGAGAAACAATAATGAAAACATTTTTAACCCAGATGCTGAAAGAGAAACTTCAGCAAGAATTTTAAAATCATTAACTGGGGGACCCAAATGGTATAAATTCAAAAAACAGAATGCATTAGCTGTTCAACGCCATTTTGGTAAACCACATCTATTTATTACATTTACATGCAATCCAAAATGGCCAGAAATAATAAATTCATTACCAGAAGGATTCAAATCAACAGGTAGGCCGGACATTGTTATTAGAGTATTTTCATTAAAACTTATGGAATTAATAACAATGTTACGGCATGGTCTTTTTGGAGAAGAAGAATATTTATTCTATTCTGTTGAAGTACAAAAAAGAGGTCTTCCTCATGCTCATATTCTTCTTCGTATAAAAGAATTTGAAAAAAACACTTCAACAATTGACAAAATTATTTATGCTGAAATATCTGATTCTAAGCATGATAAAGCTTTATACGATATTGCTGTTAAGAACATGCTTCATCAAAATTGTAATGAAATGAAAGAAAAATCTACACGTTGGAATTTGTCAAAAAATAAATGTTCAAAAAATTTTCCAAAAAAATTTGTAAAAGAGACATATATAGATAAAATAAGTGGAAAAGTCCATTATAAAAGAAGAGATAATAGAAATGAAAATATTATTTTATTAGATAATAGAAAAATTGACAACAGTTATGTTGTGCCATATAATCCAACTCTATTAAGATATTTTAATGCACATATAAATGTAGAAATTGTTAATCAAGTTTTAGCTGTTTCTTATTTATTCAAATATTTTGTAAAAGATGGAGAAACAAATAAAGTAAATGTAGAAATGCTGTATAATGATAATAACAAGGATGAAGTATCAGCATATCAAAAAGTAAGATGTGTTGGACCAACTGATGCAACATGGAAAATATTTGAATATCCAATTGTATGCAATACTGTAACTGTTGAAGTTTTGTATATTCATGAAAAACCTAAAAATGAAAATAGTAGAATATATTTAAATTATTTAAATGAGGATAATGATTTTTTATATGGTGCTGATATTAATAATGATACTGATGCCTTAATTCATCTAATGACAGTGTAGAGCTGCATTCTAATGCATCTAAGTGATGTTATGAGGAAATATATTATGTTTATATTCAACTATAAACATAATCTGGATATAAAAGATAAGAATAGTTTAGGTATAATATAGAAGATACTTAGTTTTAAGTTTTATCACCCATTTAAAATCCTGAAAGTCTTCAGGTAATATTTAAATAAGCTAATAAACAACTTTTTAAAACAAATTCTTGGTTTAGACAGGGATTCAAAAGTTATTATGATTGAAGAACCTGCAGGAACTGGAAAAACTTATGTATATCAATTGATTTCAAAATATTTAAAAACTGAAGGCAAAACATATGTTAATTTAGCAACTACAGGTCGTCGTGGGTGGTAACACCCACGAGAAATCACAAGATCAAGACCCGATATAAATACTAAAAATTTTAATTATTAGTTGTTGTAATTTTCTTTTATCATTTTCCTCACCTCCTGTTTAATAAAGTATTTTATAAAGACGCTACTTTGTATTTTATGCTAGCTATCTCCATAAGGAGATAGTAGCCGAGCAAAAAGCCTCGGCCCACCAAGTATGGTAGCCAATAAGGAGGTATCGCAGCATCATTACTACCTGAAGGGCAAACAATTCATTCATTTTTAAAAATGCCTTTGAATATAAACCAAAAAGATTATGTTGTGGAAAAAAAAATATTAGAATTATAAATGATTCAGATAGATTCCAATTACGAAGTGCTTCTGCTATATTTATTGATAAAATTTCAATGTTAAGTGCTAAACAATTAGCATATATTTATATGGCATTGAAGCATAATACAAAAGTTTTTAAAAAATCTTTTGGAGGTAAATTAATAATAATAGACGGCGATTTTCGGCAATGTTTATCTATTATACAAAATTTAACAACTCAAGAAATAATATCATCTACAATACTTGCATCAAAGTATTTTACACATGGAGATTAGGTAAAAAGAATATTATTGGAAAAAAAACATGAGAGTAGTTGTTGATGAGAGTGATTTTGCTCAATTTCTACTACATATTGGAAATGGAGAAACTTTTATTCAAATATTTCATATCCTTTAGATGGAAGGTTTGACAATCATAAATTTGTGACTTTGCCTCATGAAATAGTTTTTGAAGAGAGTGATGATCAATTTATAGAGCATGTATTTGGTAAAAGAAGAAATAATTTTTCAGTAAAATATAAAAACACAGCTATTTTGGCAACTACAAATAATATGGTTAACGACATAAATGAAAAAATTTTAAATAAATATTTTAATTCAAAAAATCAAACAACACATTATTCTGTTGATAATTTATATTTTGAAAATAAATTTGAAAATTGTGCTTATAAATTAGAAGTTACAACTGAATTACTTAATACATTTAATTCATCAGGATATCCATTGCATGAAATAATATTAGCAAAAAATTGTATTTTGATATGTTTAAGAAATTTAAATATTAAAGAGTGATTATGTAATGGGACACGATTGATTTATAAAGAAACTATTGAAACATTAGATGGCATGCAAAAATTATTAAAGTGTAAATCATTAGATGGTAAAAAAACATTTTTAATACCACTGTAGAGATGCATTATGCATCTAAGTGATGTTGTGGGAAGCACATCATGTTTATATTCCAATATAAACATAATGTGCTTATAAAAGAAAAGAAGAATTCAATAAAGAATTGTAAATATGATTCATACATCATATTTTGGAAAAGAAAAGTATATTTTGGGAAAGAAGGAAAAACAACAAAATAAGAATAATATATAAATGAAAAATAGAAAGAAACATTACATTTATAACTGTGATAGTTATTTTATATTACAAAAAGTACCTGAATACTTTCAGGTACGATTATATATATTATATTTAAATAAACACAATAAAACTTTTAGAATATAATATAACTGAGTTAAGTTTATTGTCTGTTATTTTAAACCCTGAAAGTCTTCAGGTAATATTTTAAAATAAATCTAATAAACGACTTTTTACCACAAATATTACATACTCTCTTAGATTTAAAAATATCTATACTTTTTACAAGGCATCAATATCCACTAAAACTTGGATTTTGTATTACTATCAATAAATCACAAGGTCAGACTCTAGATAAAATTGGTTTATACCTTGATGAGAGTGGTCTTTTTTCACATAGCCAATTATATGTGGCACTTAGCCGTGTTAGAGCATTATCTGGAGTTGTGGTTAAATGGTCATACCAACAATTTCCTAATAAAAAAGAAAAGATAAAAAATGTTATTATAAAAAAAATTATAGAACTTGCTACAAAAATGATTCCTCAAAAACCACTTACGCAAGATTTTCCAGATACATCTGTTGCATGAATTTGTAAAAGTCATATAAGTAAAAATTTTTTATTATTAAAATGTATAATGATAAATTATTTTTAATTTTTATTTCGCTATTTTAATATTTGCAATAAATAAATATTGTAATAATTAAAAAAACATTTTTAAATTTTATATCAGAATATTTTTATTTTATTAATTTGAATAATTCTATAATTGATATTAAAATCTATATAATAAACAAAGACATGCTTTGCTGGCAAGTGTGTGCGAAGCACGCGCTTGTTAAAATAATAGTTAACAAATAGATAAATAAAGAGAACCGCGACTTTGAGAGAAGTTTAGAAGTTACTTCTTCTCATCTTCTTTCTTAGAATCCTTGTAAATGCAGATAACTTTTCCTTCCTCAGAAAGTGTACAGAAGTGACAGTCCATCTCCGCTTGACCAAGTTGAACCGGGTTCATTGATGAATAGTGACGGAAGAGGTTGATTTCGTCGGAACAGGAATACGGCATATTGTCAAGAATGCGAATCAGTTTTGCAGCATATTTTCTAACTTCAACAAGGTGCTTATGAAGTTTTCTCATGGTTCTATGTCTCTCACAGGCTGAGCAGGGGTTCATATTTAGAAATATTTTTTTAGAAAATAATAATTTGATAAAATTGAAGGTATGAAATTTTTCTACAATTTTTGATATATATATATAAATTTTTGAGAGTCTTTGTACTTTTGTTTTTGTTATACTCCTAATTTTTATAACTCTAAAATTTTTCCCATGATTATCGAATGTGACCTGTGGAACTTTGAAATTTGTTGTTATTTTACCAATAAAATAGTTGTTTTTATTATCAGAAGTGCGATCTCTTGCAATGATGAAATATAATTCCAATTTTTTTTAACTTTATTTTTATAATATTTCTTAATTTCTTTTCCAATAATTTTCTTTCTTTATTTTTATCATATTTAGTTCTAATTTTTATAATTTTCATGATATTTTCTTGCTATTTTTGTCCAATTATAGATAATTAATATAATTTTTAGAATATTCGAGTTTCTTTTACTAAATTTGTCCAAATTAACATCGATGTCTTGTATATAGGTACCAATTTTGAAATTTTCTTTATTTTTGATATATCCATTTCTTAATTTTACGCAGGTTTTATATTTTTCGTTATCTTTTTCTTTATCGACGATTTTTATTCTTTCAGGTTTTCTTGTACTTGTGCTTATCTCGACATTTTTACGCTGATTATAGTTAACTTCTGCATTTTGCTTTACCTTTTTTGGTCTACCGGATCTTTTATTATTTATAGCAGCAGATTTATAATGGATAAGTGCTTTCTTTGGTCTTCCAAGTTTCTTTTTAGATTTTATGAGATTTTTAGATGTCTTTTTAAATCTTCCAGGTTTCTTCATAGCTCTATGTTCTCGTGATATTTCTAACTTGTTCTTAGGATCCTTATTAAGCATATGCAAGTCTATTTCTTGTTTTTTTTCTCGATTTTTAGAAATTTTTCTTAGTCTGTTTATTTTTCTTGATTTATTTGAAGTACTATCTTGGGATTTTTGCTTTGCTTTTATATGGATGTAGTCGGGTTTTATTTTACTGTTTGAATTTTTTTTTTTACTTGGACAGACTTTTCTTGTTTTATTATTATCTATATCAATATTTTTAAAATGTTTATCCGGATTTAAGTTATGTTTCTGGATCTCTTGAATCTTTCTTTTACGTGGTCTACCGACTTTTCTTTTTTCGTGTGAAGCGGGTATTTGGGTTTCATTATGGTTATTCTTTTCACACTTCTTTTAAGTTACATAAATTTTGTTATCTTTATTTGGAGTTGAATTGTTTTCTATCTTCTTAGGTCTACCTCTCTTTCTTTTAATAGTCGTATTACTATCTTTGGCTTTGCCATCTTCAACTTCTTTAATGCTGTTATCATTTAAGTTTAAGTTTTCCATTCTCGGGACTAAGTCTTTTGAGTTTTCATGAGAGTTTTCTTTTTCTTTAGCTTCACTATTATAGTAGCGTTTAACTTGTGATACGTGAGCTCTAAATATTTCCTTTTTTTATCTTGGCTTTGAATATTTAATAACGTATGAATCTGAATCAATTACTTTATATGATCCTTCCCAGTATACGTCGAATTTTGATTCTCTAATAATTTCCTTGACTAAAAATAAATCTCCTGGTTTGAAATTTGTAGAATTGAGAACAGGTGTATTGTTTTTCTCCACGGCAGCTAAACGATGTTTTAAAAGTACCGAGTGTGCTTTTGCATAAGATAATTGGGTTTTATATAGTTGTTCTTCAAAAATTTTGTCTCTATCAATTAAGTTTATTTCTGCAAAGTCTATTATGTCCAAATTTAAGTACGGTTTTCCTTCAAAGAATAATTCATAAGGACTATATTCTGTTGTTAATTGCGGAGAAGCATTATAGAAGTAACATGCTTGTTGTAAACATAAATCCCATTGTCTAAGTCTGGGTTCTACTGGGTTTTCAATTATTTTACTGATAATATCTTGCAATGTTCGAAAACTTCTCTCCACAATAGACTGACTTGTATGGTTATAAGGTTGTCCAAATATTAATTCTATTCCATGAATTTTTGTCATTGTATCAAATGCTTGATTATTAAAGTATGTAGCGTTATCTAATTTAAATTTCTTGGGAAATTCATATTTATAACATAATTGTAGAATGGCTTCAAGAATGGTTGATGTTTTACTATCCGTAATAGCTTCTGACATCCAGTATCTTGAAAACGTATCCGTAAGCAATAAGATATATTGGTTTCCATTTGATGATAATGTTTTTGAAAATGGTCCGCATAAGTCTATTTTATATACCATTCTAGAACTTGAATAGGCTACAATTTTTATTGGTATTATTGCTTTCTGATTTAAATTTATAAGTTGGCAAATGTGACAAGATTTACAAATTTTTTTAACTGTAAATCTTAGTTTAGGATTACATCATCTTTCTTGTACTAATCTTCATGTTTTTTCCAGTGAGAAATGTCTATGTTCATGGACTTGTAAACACATTCGTTCCAGTTCAATTATAGGTAAATAAGGTTTAAATTGATTTCCTTGTTGTATACCATATATTCCATTGTTTTCTATAAGATTAGGTAAATTTTTCATATCTTCATCCTGTGCTTGAAGACATCGTATATCTAATTCCATTAAAACATTTATTTTAAGTATTTCAAAACTATCTTCTGGAAGTTCAAAACTTTTTGCTCTTGATAAAAAATCAGCTACACTGAAAAATTTAAGTGCAAAAATATGTCATATCGGTAAAAATATGCACTTAACTACGTTATGTGCATTTTTTTGTACATATTTTTGTACATATTTTTGCACTTAACTTTTTTAACTTCTTTTTTTGCGTAAAATGTAGATTAATAAATTTTTTCTATAATTTATTAATTCAAATAATAATAATTAAAAAAAAATTAAATTAGCAATTTTTAAAAATTTTTTAATAATTAAAGAAAAAATTAGGTGGATTTGGCAATAATTCGTATCTCAAATTTGAGATTTTTGATAAAGAAGTCAAGCACGTATGAGCATGTGCATTGTCTTGGTAAAAAATGATTTTTTTTCACGAATCTTTTGATCCAACTGGTCTAAAAGATTAGAATAATATTCTCCAGTTATATTTTGACCATTTGGAAAAAAATCTATTAGAAGAATCTTTTTGAAATCCCAAAAATTGAAGTCATAATATTTTTGCTTCAAAACGTTGACTTAACCTATTTCAGAGGTGGAAAATTAGGGTTTTTCCATTCTTTTGACTATTTTTTTTGGCTCAGGATTGTTGTAGAGAATCCACATTTTATACTTAATTAAAAATTTTTTAATGAAATTTTTTTTATCTTTCAAAAAAAGCTCCAAAATTTTCTTTGAAATTTGAACTCCGCTGCTTTTTTTATCGATTTTCAGTGAATGCGGCACTTATATTGCGGACATTATTTTCATCTCTAATTCTTCATTTTTTATATAATATTTTTATTCCACAGAAATCTCCATCTTCTCAGTTATCTTCTTGACTAAAAATTTTTTATCATACATTACCATTTTGTGGACTTTTTTAATGATTTCTTTGGTCGTTGCAGTTTTAAAGCGAAACTGCATGGATCATCTTCTAAGCTTGTTTTTTCATGATTGAATTCAGATATCCATATCCTAATAGTGACATTAGAAAGAGAATCTTCTCCTGATACGTTTAGCATGTTTTTGAAGATTTCTGTAGCTTTTAAGCTCTTTTTTACAAAGTTTTTTTTAACGGCTTTTTTTCAAATTTTTCCATGGTAGAAAATATTTAAAAATCGAATGGTTTTAAATATTAATAACTGATAAAAAAATTTGTCTTATCAGTTAGGGCTTTTTTTTTATAGTGATAGAAAAAGTTTCTCTTTAAGATAGGCTATATATTGGTTTTATTTTTTAATAACTAATGCCTTAGGCTCAAAACTTTTCAAATGCCCTGATATAACAATTTTCCAAAGTCATTGCTCTTTTTGCACATGAATAAGGAATATTTATATAATTTACACTTGTTGCAAGAAGATTTTTAAAAACTTTATTATAACTTTTAAATCTTTTTGATGAAAATACCGCAAAATCAGTATGGTTTTTTTTAAAAACTTTTGCATAATGTAAAATTAGATGTTCTTTTAATGTTATATCATGGTTTTCATGGATTAAAGCTGGCCTAGCATTAAAATAAATATCAATTTTTTCTTCAAGTTTATGAATATCGTCATCTGTTAATCCATGAGATGATGTTATTACTTGAATTTTATTTAAACTTTCAGTAAAAGAAAGTAAAGCAATAAAAATATTGCTGTTTGATAAACAAAATAATCTTCTATTTTTTTTATAATAGATATTAAAGTTTTCAAAAGAGAGACTTGTTGTGCTTCAGACATGAAAAATTTGTTCCTTTGGAAACACTTATTATTTGAGAGAGAGCTAATTCTATTTTTTATTTTTATTCCAGTCATTGATTTCCTTATATATGTGAGTTTATTTTCTTTCACATATTTAATTGCGTAATTTTCAATTTCATACTTATTAACTCTATAAATATTAACAAGAATATTTAAAATAACAACATTTGCATGCGCAATCAACCCTTTCTCAATGTCATGGAGAGCATCTACAGTGTAACTTAATTCTAATGAAAGATTAGGATTGTAGATTCAACACGTAAATCGTCTAAAATTTTTGTATAAAATGTTTAGTCCTACATATATACTTTCCGAAATTAAAAATTACTTCTTTCTGTAACTCCCGTAGAAAACTCTTGAGTTATTTTTTGATTGTTAATAGCTGTTTTAAAGGCTATAACATATTCAGACATAAATTTATTGGTCATGAGTTTTCTAAATCATTGTTTGTATATATCCATACTTTTTTTTTCTCATCTTCCTTCTGCATATTAGATTCATCTACTTCATAGATTTTACCGTCCTTTTTTTTTTTGATTGTATCCTGTTGGATTATTTTGTTTACAACAGTTTCAGATGTTATGACTATTTTTCTTTTACGTGAATATTCATTATCATTAGCTGATATTCTATTTAAAAGGTACCAAGTATTTTCATGATGCTTACACAATCGACAACTATTTGATGAAAGGGATATAAAGCTAATATCTATTTGAAAAAAATAACCAAGCATATAATTATCATCTGCAACATGTTTAACATTGAGAATATGTTTTACACCATTTAAAGTAAGTTTGCAATTTTTAATTATTTTCAAAATTGTAGCTATAAGTTTTTATACTTTTCCATTTTAGTAGTTGCAGAGATATTGAATCCAAAAAGGCATATAGACGTCAACTTAGATGATTTAATCGTTTTTAAATAAAGTATTTTAAAAGAAATATACATTATATAACTAAAAGAAGCTGATGGTTTAATAGGATTTCTAAGTTGAATTTCATCCATGTATAAAACGATATCTATTTTTCCATTGTCAAAATTAATTTCATTACGGATACAAAAATTCTTTACAACTTTGGAAACATTAACAGTGTATAATCTTTTTTCTTTTATCTGTTTAATTTCATCCTCTATTAAAGCAAAATTATTTGTAGTAAATTCACTAATTTTTTTATCAGGATCTATATCAACATACTTAATATCTTCTTCACTGGAACAAATTTTGTTTAAAAGATTTGTTTAAACAAAACTTGAAACTTTATCTTTACTTTGCATCATTATAATTTTTATAACATTTTCAATATCTCGTATAAGAGAACTGTTGCTTTTATGTTTTTTGAATATTATTGCAAGAATTTTTTCTGAATCATAATCATTTATGGATAAAAAAACTATTTCTGGAATAACTGACTCAATTTTTTTATTATCAATATTAAAATCATCATCAAATTCATCTTCTTTATTGGCTGCAGTGGAAATTAAATTATTATCATCAATCTCATTTGTATTAATTGAGTAATTCAATTGATTAGTCCTAAAAGGTTTTTTTCTAGTTATATTTAATCCATGATATTGCTCCAAATGATAATAATACCGATTTAATTTCATTCCTCTAGTGATTTTTGTATTTCTATTTAAACAATTGCCCATTCGACATTTTCCAATAAGAATATTTTCATCACCAAAGTGTGGTTGTTTTATGTGTAGTTTCCATTCATTTATATGAACGTCGCAGAAACAAACTAGGCACTTAATCATTTTATCTAAAAAAAAATTATAAGCATATTATAAAAAAAAGTTTATTTGAAAGAAACAAATTAGCAAAAATTTATACAAAAATAAATTAAAAAAAATTAATACAAAAAATATAATAAAAAAAATAATATTTAATTTATTTTTTCTCTAAATTTATCGAGATTTTGTTTTAATTTTTTTGAAAAATATATATTATTTTTCCCTAATACATTTTCTAATCTTTTGAACAATTCTTCGTGCTTTGTATATACTTTTTTTTCATTTAATGTTCCTACAAAAAAAATAGATTGTATTGGAGATTTAAATTTTTTGATAAGTTCTCCCACCTTCATTACTGCAATAAAGTTTTCTTCTCTAACAAATTTAATCTCTTCATCATTTGTAGAATCCTGGAAAAAAACAAAGTTCATATCTATTAAAAAAAAGAAAACAAAATTTCTTCTGGAGATATGTGTCTTAGTTGATTTTTTGATTTATCAGATTCCTTTTGACAATAATTTTCAACTCGTATGCAAACATTATCAACATATTTTTCAACAGTATTAATTTTTACCTTTGAATTTTGTTTTCTTATTGTCAAACATCTGCTAAATTTTTTACCATTTATATCAAAATTTATGTTGTATAAATTTTTTGCAGTTTCCAAAAATACTATACGTGAATTGCGACCATCATGTTTATCTTCTTTTGAGAAAGGGCTTTTAAAAAAAACATCCACCAAATATCTTGCAACTTTTTTTACATTTTTTTCTTGTATGTTCGTTTGAAAAAATTTAAAATCCTTAGTGTTTTCATATTTTTAAGTTTGGTTTCATAAGCAGTTCTTTTTGCACTTTTTATTAACGATAGAATTAAACTGTTAGTTTCCATTGTTTAATATATTGTAAATGTCTTAATAATTGGTTTTATAACTAATTTTATTAATTGTTGTCGTGTGGAATAATTTTACTCTTTAAGGTATCAATTTTGTTTAATGATCCTTGGAAAAACACTTATATGTTTTTTTTAAAAAAAGAATATTTGGTAAAATATTATCTGTAAATTAATTTTATAATTTTAGCTTGCTACATTTTTAGGTATTGTTATTATTACATAGGAAGAGTAGTTTTGAAAAAAAAATGCAAGTTTATGTGTAGTTAATCATATTATAATATTTCTTAGGTATTCCTATTGTATAGAAGAAAAGTTTTATAAAAATTGTAAGTTCATATATAATTTACTATATTATAATATATTTTAGCCATTACTATTGTATATGAGAAAATTTCTTGGAAAAATTGTAAGTTTATATATAATTAAGCATAATATAATTTATTTTAGGTACTAACTATTATTACATAACAAAGAAATTAGTGGAAAAAAAGAAAACATTTATTATTTATATAATTAATTAATAACTTTATATAATTATAAATTTGTGTTAATAAAATTTCTTTTTATTTATTTGATTTGTGATTATTTAATAGTACTCCTTTATATGTAAGAATATATGCACTTTAAATATGTGCATAATATCTGCACTTATCGAAATTATTAAAATTTTCGACTTTATGTGCAAAATTTCTGCACTTAACTTTTTTTGTGTATCTTATTAAACATTCCTGGTAAATGTTTATTTGTTAAATCATAATATTGTAACTCTATTATATATGAGATATATTTTAAGTCTGTAAAATTTTTAATAAACGGTTTTAAACTTTTAGAATCTGTGTACCATATAACTTTATTTCCAATTATCCAATGTTTAATTTTTTTAAAAAATAATACTCCAGCAATTAATTCAAGATGGCAACTAGAGTAGTTTCAAGAGGTTTTAGGT
The DNA here is from genome assembly GCF_001040885.1 of Strongyloides ratti. Lineage (NCBI taxonomy): Eukaryota > Metazoa > Nematoda > Chromadorea > Rhabditida > Strongyloididae > Strongyloides > Strongyloides ratti. The sequence goes on along the minus strand of NW_020171525.1, from coordinate 28,712 downwards.
TTACTTTTTGACCAAAAGGTTACAGGTCTATAACTTTTCCCATAAGTTTGACATAAAATTCCAGCGTATCCTACTTGTGAAGCATCCGTAAATATAATAAGAGGTAATTTAAGGTTAAAGTAAGCAAGAACACGATTTGAGATAAGTTTATTTTTTACATTTATGAAAGCTTCTTCTGCTTCATCTGTCTATTCAAATTTCCTATTTTTTTTGAATAGTTCAAATAAAGGTGACATAATTATGGAGTACCTAGGTATAAATTGGTTGAAAAATCCAAATGCGCTAACAAAAGAACGTAGCTGTTTTAATGTTGTAGGTCTAGAAATCTTTTTTATTAATTTAACAGATTTTTTATCAGATTGAATTCCATTTTTTGAGATAGTATGACCGAGAAATTTGACTTTCTTAGATAAGAATATACATTTTTCTGGTGAGATTTTAAGACCAAAATTTTTCAATGCTTGTAAAGTATTTTTAATAATACTTTTATGAATTTCAGCATTATCTTCAGTTGCTATTAATAAGTCATCAAAATAACATTCAGCTTCTGGTATATCTTTTGTAACAATGTCCATAATCCACTGACATATAAAAGGTGAATTCTTATATCCTTGTGGAAGTCGTAGGTATTTGAGGTTCCCCATGGGGTTATTATTCCGAACATATCAGTGTCCTCCTCTTGTAGAACAAACTGATGAAAACATGAAGTTAGGTCCAATTTTGAAAAGAGAGCTGTTCCTTTTAATTGCAACATATCTCTTAGAACCTTAGATGGATACTGAGATTTAATGGTGATTTTATTAAGGGATCTCAAGTCAACAGTAAGACGAAATGTTCCATTCGGCTTTTTGACAAAAAGAACATTATATAAATACTTACAATATAGAGTAGGTTTTAGAACTTCTGTTTCCACTAATTTATAAATTTCTTCTTTTGCAGATTCTATTATGGTAGGTGGTATAGGATATCTTTTTAATTCACTGGGAAGTTTATCAATAAAGTGTTATTTTGGTACAAGTATAGAACATTTTTCTATATCAATTTTATCTTTACTAAAGACTTTTTTAAATTCTGGGAATTTCCTTTAACATTAAATTTTATTTCAGGTTCCTCTAATCTCATATTATTAATAACGAAACTTTCTTATTGTTCAATTATGTTAAATAAAGGAATTTTAACATTTTTAATAGTGATATGGTTTTCTTCAAAGTTAAATATTTTTCTACCAAGCTTTTCTAATAAAGTGGTTCCTAATATGAAGTCATAAATAGGGTCCATCGCTAAATTATTACAGATTTCAGTTCTTTCTTGGATATTAAATGAACCAAATTTTAAAATAAAATACCCTCGTCCAATAAGTTTACTTTGATTTTGTCTGCCATAAATTAAAGTTGATGTTGATTTTTCTATCCTCATATACAGTTTTTCAGATAAACTTTTCTTTATTAAACAAATTGTTGCTCCGGAATCTATTAAAGTTGTTACAGATTTACTATTTATTGTTAGACTAATTATGAAAAGTTTACCATGAGAGATTTCAGATTCTTTTATTAAATTAACTTTCTTATCATTAGAATTTGATTGATTTTGCTTTTTAAGACATTCTTTTTCTAAATGATTATTATATCCACAATAATTACAGTGTAACTTTTTTTTAAAACTTCCTCTTTTATGTGAGTCATTTTTCTTTTTATTTCTCTTACTTGAAATATATGTAGAATGTATATCGTTTATTAAATCAGCCAATAAAGCATAATTTTCCTTATAAGTAATTTTTCTATGTATTTCATCTCTGTGAGAAACTATGTTTGATATTCTACTATACTGATATTCTAATAAGGTTCTTAGGTTTAGATGAGATACAGTTGATTTTATCAAGTTCCCAAATTCAAAAAAAACTATTTATTAATTTATCTTCTCTCCAATCCAATTTAAAATATTTTAATTTTTGAACAGCGGTTGTGATAGAAGTCTTTCCACCAAAATTGGCAACTAATATTTCAGAAGTTTGTTCATATGTAGTATTTGAATCACTATGTAATTCAAGAATATCAATCATATGATCAGGTAATTTAGTTATTAAAGCAGAAACTTTCTTACTTTCTTCAACAATTCCATCTAAATCTAAAAATCTAATAAATCTTTTTGTATAACTGTCGATTAGTTCTTTATGTTCATCATAACTTGGAGAAATTGCCCATGAAGTCATTGTAGTTGGAGATGTATATTAACTCAAATTTAAATAACTTATACTTGTGGATGATAAAACTGATTCGGTTGTAATACTTTCAGTTAATTGATATATATTCAATAGATCCTTAAAGAACTCTGTTATTATTTTGTCTCGAAGGGGTAGAAATTTAACATCAAATTTAATAATTTTACTAATAATATGTTAATCTATTGATAGGTTTCCTGATAACGTTTTTATTATACTTAGAACGATGTTCGCTCTTTTTTTAAAAGAATTAGATTCTGATTCAAATCAAGAGCTTTTACTAATGTCCATAAAATTTTTAGACTATTCTTTTTAATTTTTATCCTTTTTAAGTTTGTATCTTTTTAATTTTTAAATGCCACGGATTTTCTTAAATTGGTAATAATAATAATGTGCACGTATGGATGTCTAGAACTTTGTCTTCTAGATTCCTTCAAAATAATAATATAGCTAGCTTTTAATTAAATTTCTCTTGCTAATCTTGAGAGAAGAAGTTATCCTTTTTAAGTCGGGATAATATAGTTTGTGTTTTATGTAGATGTCTAGAGCTTTGCTTTCTAGATTCTTTTTAATTTAGGATAACTGTCTTATAGATCTTCTTGAATGGTATATTTTCTTAATTTAGATGAAACTTGAATAATTTTGTATGGAATGCTCTATGGGTCTCACAATCCAGTAGTCCTGATTCTGAAGTTTAGATATGCTCTATGGGTTCACAATCTTTTTGCCTATTACAGTCACTTGATCTGAACAGGTACTGATAAGGTTTTTGATGACACCTTATCTTAATCTCCCTCTTAATGTATTAGGGTTACCAAATTGGTTCACGACGTCAAAATGATAATTAAATTGTTGATTTTTCTTCCAATAATCAATAATTGACTAATAAAACTTCCAAACCTCATTGTCCAGTAATAAAAACATATTATTTGGCCTATAGTCCTGATTCTTGCCCGAAGTATCTCCAATTAATCAACACACTCTCAATTTGAATTATATCTTTTATTATAAGTTTAAATAAAAGTGTAAGACAATGAGAGATAGAGATATTCAAAGTATTACTATAAAATAAAGAAAGACGCGCCTTATTCTTTTAGAATCTATTAAATTAAATGAAATTATTTTAAATATAACTTACTATTTATGGAATTAAATAAGTTTAAAGCAGGATTCAAAATTCTTTTTCGATTTTACAATATCTAACCCTTAAAACAATAAAAGGAAGATTCTAAGAAATAAGCGCGATAGATAATGATAATAATAATAATGATAGAAAGAATTTACATTAAAATTTCTTACAAAATAACTACTTAAATATTAAAATTTAGCTAGCCATGAAGCCTACAACAAAAAAAGATGAAGGGTTTTAGATCGTTTGAAAACAATTAATCACCCATAATGAGTTGCGCTTATTACTGAACAAAATAATAATTGTAATTGTTTACCAAAATATTTTTTTATATATTATAATTTTTTTAAATATAAAGAATTTTTTATCTCATATATTTTTTTATGTAAATTTAAAATATATTATTTAATTTAAAAAAATATAAGAATTAGTAAAATAAGAGCACTTTGAAACCCCAATACTATTCAATAGTTTATTTAATTTTACAACTGAACAAATATTTTGGCACAAATTATGTAAATAGCTATTATTATACTTATGAAAATTATTAATTTACTTACTATTTTTGTTTTTATAAACTTTTCTAATGTTTTTTTTATTATTAAGTAATTTCTCAATTATTCTAACTTTTATAATTACAATAAATTAATTTGCTTATATTAATAGTTTGGTATTAAAAAGAGAAAGAAATAAAAATTATTATTTTTTTATCTTTTCGTTACTTTTATACTTAGTTTTATCGTTTTCTGTTTAACTGTTTTTTATTTAATGTTAATTTTTATATTAATATTTCTCTGCTTATATTATTAAACTTAGAAAACATTTATTACATAGGAAAATATATTATTGTGGTAGTAGTCCTGATTTTGTCCCGAAGTACATCCTAAGTTCAAGTTCCCAAAAAAAGCATACCAGAAGATTAATAATATATTTTTATAAACTAGTAATAATTAAAAAAATATTAAAGTATAAAAGAAAACGTTTTTTTTCTAGAATTCATTTATGATAAATAATTACAATTATTAACTTACTATGATAAGTTATTAAATGATCTAACACAGGATAAATATAAATAAGTATTCTTTATATAGAATAGTAGTAATTAAATCCTTGTAAAAAAAATTTTATATAATCAATGAGAATGTGGTTCTAGAAAGATAATTGTCTAAAAATATATATAAACAATAAAAGTAAGACAAAATTCTTTATTAAATAATTTAAACACATTAAAAATATAATAATAATTATTAAGCAAATCTTGTCATGAATGAGTTTTTTCTTTTGATGACATTGTAAGCACCGCCTACTCTTTGGCATATAAAAGGCTTCCCAACTAACTGAATAGTTAGTCTAAATCTCGATTACTTTATATTTTATATATTGTATAATGTTTATATGTTGTTAATAAAAGGTTTACATGGAGGTTCCACCGATTATTTTACCAGCTCCCCGCTACCCTACATTTTATTAAAACCCCTATTTTAATATCTGAGAAAATCGCGAATTCTCAATCTGTCCCTAATTTCTCCATTTCTCTTATACGATTAAGATCCCTTAATATTTTATTAATTTTATTTTAATATAATCCCCAACTTTACACTAAACTACTAACTACATCTAAACTAGATTTTGACTCACTGTATACAATTGACAGAATGTACTACATTTAATAGAGCACTGAAATACTTGGTTCCACGACTGGAACACCACATTTATTTCGACGATAATTAGTTTATTTAATATTACCCAATTCTTTTCGTAATATTATATTAGACCTTGAATGTGTTTCCCATTAAAATTTTTTTTTTTTTATGGCCATCAATCATTCACCATAAGGCCATGGCAAGATGGCAATTATATCTCAAATACTAGACCTTCGAGATACATAATTATCCCTATGACGATGTCCTCGACGAACATCCCTATTTCGATAGAAGTCATACCGGACGCTCTTCTGTCTGAAGTGAATTAGGCCCGCCCACATTCGTGTGATATATATTCACTAATATCTAGATAAAGCTCACCCTTTTCCACATTAGTAATAGCCTCGGCACCGTTTACTTTTTAATTTTGCGCAATGAAAAAAATCTTTAAACGGAACACTACTAAATTAGATGAGCATCACAACGCTTTCGTTGTGTCCTTCAATGCTATGAAGCCCTTATGGCTTCAAGAGCAAAGAAAAGGATTGCATCTTTCTGCTGACGAGCAGAATGCAATATTAAGCAATCAACGCAGCGCCCTCGAGCGTCTGATCCAAAATAACGGATTAGACCTCACCTACTATTCTAGTCACTTCCCGCTGCCTTTATTGAACGAAAGTGATCTACACCTCCAGCTTCTCCCGCACGAGAAAGAACTGGATGACACTTTCTGTAGAGAGATAGGAAAAATAGTTCCCTATCTCACCAACTCTACTATTCAAGGTGTAGAAGCTTATGTACGTGCACTGGACACAGCAATGTTGTCCATAGCTAAAAACGCATCTAGGAAAGCCATTCTAGATAAATTAGCAGTGCACTATGTCCCAGTCCTTCTCTCTCAAGAGAACGGACTAATCAAGACTTATTACGAGACTAGTCTAAATTCGACTAATCTCCCCGCGTTAAAATCTCTTCTAGGTACTTTTCGCACAATCATTCAATTGATGGAAGATGACGGCCATAGGGCCAACCTAGGAACATCTCCATCACCCCCTAAACAGAATAACTTCCCTATAGGTGGTTATTCTACGCGTTTTGAAGATTATGTTTTGCGTATAGACGGAATCCGCATGGATTCCATGGAAATGCATAATAACCAAGCACTTCAAAACGAGCGTCGTAGACAATTTGTGTCTGGTTTAGACGAAAATCTTCGTATTCTTGTTAACCCCCCTGGTTTTGATTGCCATTGGCACGTCTTTAAACAGGCTTATTTTAACGGTTTCAGTAGATTGTACCCATCAGTTCCTCTGTTTGGTAAACGACCCATTAACTCAACTGGCCGTAAGAATAATAAGAACAAGAATAATACTAACCATAATAGTAATACTACTAACCACAATAATAATCATACTAACAAGTCTTCTAATAACAAGAAGCAAGGGAAAAAGCGTACCTTTCATAACAAAAAGGGTAACAATAAAAATAACACTTATACTAACCCCAATTTCTTACAACCTAATCAGCATAATAACGGTAACAGTAAGGGTAATAATAATTATAAGAAAAATTCTAACAAATATAACAAGCAAATTAACACGATTGCAGCAGAAGTTAGAGAACAACGTTCTTTACTTTCCTCTTTGATAGATAAGTTATCTCTCTTCGACATACCTAGAGCCACGCTAACAGTAGTCTGCTTAATGGCTTTATGTATTCCCAGCTCCGCATGGATCTGTCAGAGAAACCCTCCTCATTACCCACTAACTTTCCGTCAATCAACTTATAAGTTAGATGATATCCAAAGCATGGACGTTAGTCTGATGACAGAGTTATGCAAAGAAGAGGATTATCACGCTGCTGTTCGAGTCGGTGACATTATACTTACGGACGGTTCTTTCTTTTCACGAGAAACTTTCTCTGAAGCAGTAGAGCCAGCCAAATGTACACCTTTCATCAGTTACCTGAATAAATCTAATGATGACGTCTTCTTAGGACGTCTTACAACTGACCGCTTAACGGCAGTTGGTTTTGATTTACTTTTAGATATTTATGCTTATCATCATGCATTTAATGAATCCTGTCCCTCTGCTGGAGATGAAGAACGTTCCATTCCTTTGGGTCGTAACGTACCTGTATCACCCATACGAAAACGCAAACGCCCTGATGGTTTCGACGTTAACAACTCTCCGGAATTATCTGAAATGAAACAGAGTAATGCTATTAAAACTGATCGTATACGTGATTTGGAAAATGAAATTTTACGCTTACACGATAAAGCTAATCTAGCTTATCAAGCCCTTAGAGACGACCAGAAGAAATCTGACTCCCTCAACTCTAAAATACTTAATCTTGAATCAGAACTTACAAAAGCCCGTGATTTGGCAACAGATGCCAACGACCAACTCATTGTCACTCGAAAAACAATGAACGATCTTAAGATGGAACTCTCTGATCTTAAGGAAACACACTCTAACCAACTTACCTTATCGGAAGGTACACAGAATGCTATAGTTGCCGTTCAGCAAGCTCATAAACAAAAGCTTGCCTCCTTGAAAAGCGAACACGAAAATGCACTACAGACTTCCCGTAAAACGCATCAATCTGCCATAGCTGCATTAAGAAAAGAATTATCGTCTGCTTGTGATAACCGTATCAAAGCCGCTGAATCCAAAGCAACACAGTCTACCCTACTTCAACGTGAACAAGATAAACTTGCTTTCCAGAAGGAAGTGGAACGTGTAAAAGCTGAGTGTAAGCGCGAGAAAGACAACGAATTAATTCACATGCGATCTATATTTGATTCTCAATTAGAAGAAGTCAAGAAATGCATCCCGGCAACCAATGATATCAAGATGGAGACTGATAACACGCAAGCTTACTTGGAGAAGATATCCGATCAAGCCCGCACTATCAGTTCTTTACAGCAAGTTATAAACGCACATGATTCTAAAACTCTTGCACATACACCTAATTTCGATCCTGCATTATGCACATCATATAATAATTTTGTAACCTTTTTAGAACATGTTAAACATCTAAATGTTTCTGATGCCATGACTACCTTACCCAGTAGCATTGTATCTTTACTTACATTTATTTCTACAATAATTGGTACCCGTTTACTTAGTATGCGTCGTAATCGACATAATGATCAACAATACACCCTGGATACTTCACCTAGGTTACCAACTTTTAACTCCTTACCAACCGAATCATCTCCATTATGGAAATTTGGCGATGGTCCCGTTAAAAACACCATCAACGCTATCCTAACTGAAGCTCTTCCGACCTTACGTTGGATGCTTGACGGATTCCCTATCCTCGTCTTACTGGATACCGGAGCATCCATCAATGTCCTTCATTCTAGTATCGTTTCTCGATTAACTTCCTCTTATACTAAACGACCAATTTCCGAAGACCTTATCGCTTCTTCCGCTAATGGTTCTTCCATCTCTTTAGAAGCTAATATCACTATTGAGATTCAAATTGGGAATGAAAAGATATTATTTGACTGTTATGTTAGCCCTGACATCAATCACGATCTTATAGTTGGCCAGCCTGGTCTCCGTTCATTTGGTGATTTCTCCCTTCAATGGTCATCAGGTACTATAACTTTAGGTTCTCATAAATTTTCAATGAATAATACCTTTCCTTTCCGCAACACACAAGAAGAATTTATTAATCCTCGTAGTACAACAGTACTGAATCCAAAGATTATTGATAAACCTTTTGGCGACGGTACACCAGTTTACGCAATAACTAACCCCTACTTCAAAGGTAATAATCGTCTTCTTACTTATAATACAGCTTCCCCTGTTTATAATCAACGAATTAGTTATGTTATTGACAATCATGGTAACAACCCTGTCACCATCCCTAGAAATACATTATTAGGATATGTTACTTTAATCGAAACTATTTCTGATTCAGAAATACGAATAACCAATAATGGTTATAGTAGTGATGAAGCCGACATTTGTGATCGCCTTCCTCCCTATCCATCCACTAATGAGAGTAATCCACTAGATAAACAATCATTTCTTAAATTAATTCGTGTCCCAGATTCCATTCTGGACGAAACAACATCCGTTGCCTTTAACACCCTGTTATGGAAATACCGTGAAGTATTTTACGAATATAATAGCTCTCCTGGTCTCTATACCGGACCTGAAGCATTGGAACTACAAACAGTACCACATGACCTTCCTCGTCCAATTAGAGCCCCTAGATATACTTTAGAGAAAGAAAATGAAGTCGCTCGACAAGTTGAGGACATGTTAAACAATGACATGATTGAGCCCTCACGAACTCCATATCTATCACGTATTAATTTAGTTAAAAAGAAAAACAATGCATGGCGATTTGTTGTTGACTTTAGGAACATTAATAAACTAATACAACCACAATCACATCACATTCCACGCATTGATACTATCTTAGATAAAGCTTCAGGAAAAGCTTTTTATACATCTCTCGATTTAAAGAATGGCTTTCACCAATTAACTTTAGATAAAAATAGTCGTTATCTTACAGGTTTTCCCACACACATGGGGATATTCCATTATAAACGGATACCCATGGGATTAGTTGGCAGCCCCGATTTCTTTAACTACGTTATGGAAAACGTTTTTAGTGATACGAACAACTTCGTTTACCTAGATGACATTCTTCTAACTAATGATAGTGTTTCTGAACATCTAACTAATATATCATCCGCACTGGACAAAGCAAAACGCTTTGGCCTTCGTTTCTCTCTCGATAAATGCCTCTTCTTTCAATCTTCCTTGGAATATTTAGGTTTCCTAATCTCCAGCGAAGGTATTCGCCCTAACCCGGCCAAGACAGAAGCTCTCTCTAAGAAACCAATACCTAGAAACGAAAAAGAACTGCGTTCCTTTTTAGGCGCAGCAAATTACTATAGAAAGCATATACCTTCTTATAGTTCAATAGCTAACATCTTATATGATTGTACCTCTAATTTTCTCTGGACTTCTAAACATACCGAAGCCTTTGAACAACTTAAAGATGCAATAATTAAAGCATGTACTTTAGCTCCACCACGCCCTTCTATACCTTTTACAATACTAACCGATGCTAGCATCCAAGGTATAGGATCAGCCCTAATGCAAGAAGGAAGACCAATAGCCTTCGCTTCTCGCACATTGAAGAAAGCCGAACTTATGTATGCCCCAGTACAACTGGAAGCACTAGGTTTAGTTTTCGCTCTTAAATCTTTTAGCCCTTATATTTATGGTAAACGTACCACAATCTTAACAGATCAGAGTAGTCTCCTTAGCTTAATGACTAAATCTGATGTTTCGAATATTCTTGACCGATACAAAAATTATATAATGGGTTTTGATCTTGACATTAAATACATTAAAGGCACAGATAACACCGTTGCTGACTATCTTAGTCGCACCGTTTTTAATCTTGAATTAACATCTACTGATTCTAAATATATTGATGCCTTTCCACCAGTAACTAGTTATTTACAACTTCCATACAATCTTTCAATGTTTAGTAATTATCTTAATGAAAAAGAGCGTTTAACCTATCCTGATTGTAAAATTAACTCACGAGGAAAGACTCGCTTCTTCGTACCTCAATTATTACGCTTCTTATTACTAACACGCTGGCATGAACATCCTTTACTAGGTAATCATAACGGCTTTGATAAAGGATCTGCTAAATTTAAAGAATTATTTTTGTGGCCTGCTATGGACCATGACATTAAGAAATCTTGGTCCCTATGTAATAAATGTATTGTTAACAAACATCACCCATCGCTTACAGCACAGTGGCTGTTAAAGAAATTCCACTACCTCCTGAGCCTTGGCACACGCTTAGTCTTGATCATATAGTGATTAGTGAAAATCACTACGCTTTAGTACTAATTGATGAATTTAGCAAATTCGTTATAATCCGTCGCACTCCTAACCTAGGAGCCGCAGCAGTAATACATATTCTTCAGGAAATCATTTTTTTATTAGGATGTCCTGTTATTTTGAAATCCGATAATGGACCTGCATTTATCTCTCATGCTTTTAATGAATTTTGTAAAACTTTTGGCCTTCAACATCATCTCGTTTCCGCCTACAATCACCAAGGTAATGGTATAGTAGAACGTTTCAACCGAACAATTCGAGAATCCATCCGCTTATACAAACAAACTAATCTAGATGACATTCTTTGGACATCGCAATACGCTCATAACTTTAGTTATCTTACTAATCAACATGGAAAACCTAAAGAATTTATACTGAATACACCTGATCGTTGGCTTAATGATACTTATAGCAATAATCAACTATCGGGGAGAAAAGATCTGCTAATCTTTATGAAACATCAGTTAGATCCAAAGAAATCAACAAAGGAACAAGACAATAAGAAGACATTAAAGAAAGGTACAATAGTATTCAAAAGAAATCCAGCAGCTCACAAAAATGACTCGCAATTTGATGGACCCTACATCATAATGGAAAACATTCATGGAGATTCATATTTAATCCAAAAATCTTCCCAAAGTGGCAGACCCATTGGTACACCATTTAAATCAAACGCAAGACTACTTAAAGTAGCACCACAAGCAATGCAGCAGGAATTGAAGAAGATTCAACAAGAAGAAGTTCAAACACCTATCAGTGATGAACTAACAAACAAAATAACACAAAATGAGCAACCTCAACGAAAACGAGGACGACCTAAGAAAATACCAGCAGTTGTTAATAAACTGCCAGAAAAGGATGCAAAGGATACTCGCAAACGCGGACGTCCTCGCAAGAATAAAAGAAAGGAAAATAAAGATCCTGCACAGACTTCTACAAAGAAGCGTGGCAGACCAAAGAAAAATATACAATTGAATGAAACTTCATCCAATGTATCAAATAAACTCTAATTTCCAACGAAATTGAAATTAACATCATTAATCTTTTTCCTTATCAACTTCCATTTCTTTAAACAAAATTTTCAATAATCCAATCATTTAATTCAAAAACTGCTACATAACACACATTAGTACATGGATAATACGTATTATCCAATATTATTCTCTTGAATAATAATTTTCATATATTCATAATCCCTTTAGATATAACATCATTATTAACATTAATATTATCAATTACATTGTTTTTGTTTAATAATCCACCCTTTTATTGTATTATTACATTTCTTAACTTTATGAATCATATGTTTAATCACTGTTTACTATTATCAACATTATTAACTTTATCCAATACCTTTGTTAATTATTTTCATTTTATGATATTAATTAATCAACTACCTTATTGTAACATTTATATTGTTTCATTATAATTATTAGTTGATTTTAACAATCTCCTAATTATATTTCACTCAATAATTGTACTCATTTTTCTCCAATGCTAACGCATCTCATTTCATTCAACTACTTTTACCCAAACTCCTTAAACTATTACTTAGACAATAGACAAACAAAAATAACAAACAACAACAACAAAAAAAAAAAAAAAAAAAACAAAAACAAAAATAGAGAGAGGACTTTATTAACACAAAAAAAAGAAATACAATATTTTCTTAAAACTGATACAGCAACTCTATTTATCTATAAATGACATAAAAATAAACAAAAGATTGATTAAAAACATAGAATAAACATACTTGAAGGATATAAATACTGGTTTGGAGGTATAAGAGGTGAAAATGGATTGGGGAGGGGGGGGGGGACCCCACCCTCCCGCTTCTTCTCACGATGCCGTCTACGATAGTAGACGACATACGCGAGAAGAAGCACCACAACTACTACCAATAGAATTGTTGCTATTTCCAATCGTAAGTTTATATTGGCAGTAGCTGTGGCGACGGTTGGTTCAGTGAGGTACTTGTCGTGAGGCATCCTGGATACTGGAGAATTGAAACTAAAAAGAAAACAAAATTGAAACAGAATAAAACAATGAAAATAAGAAAAAACGGCACGAAATAATAAGAAAAAATTAAAAATAATGACATAAGAATGACATTAGTTAAAGAATAATAGAAAACGTGGCAGAAAAACGTTACTCCAAAGTTGACAAGTTTTCGCGTCGGGACGCAAAAATCCCGCGGAAAAAAAAAAAAAAAAAAAGAATCAAAACAACACCAAATATGGTTAATTTTGGAGAATCAACTATCAAATACCTTTAATTTATTAATTTTATATTATTTTTTATCTTTCTTCCTTTTTTCCTTTATTTTTGCCATTGCAAGACCCTTTTTATGCCAAAAATGGTTAAAGCATTATAATTAATGCTTTTTCGGGGGATGTAAGCACCGCCTACTCTTTGGCATATAAAAGGCTTCCCAACTAACTGAATAGTTAGTCTAAATCTCGATTACTTTATATTTTATATATTGTATAATGTTTATATGTTGTTAATAAAAGGTTTACAACATGACAATAATAATTAAAATAATTATATAAATTAAAAATAATAATTTCATCAAATTTCGATCTTTAAAATATTTTATTAACACCAAAAAGAGGTGATTAAACACGCCTCTGGGACATAGTTAACGCATTAAAGTTAAAAGTTCTCTTAATATAGTTATACTATATTACTACATATCTAAGCAAATAAGAAGTTAATTAAAAAATAATTTAAGTATTTTTTGTTAATTTTTTTTTATTTTATTGCATTTTTAATTTAAGATATATTTTATGATACAACGATATTCTATTCTTTAATGTTGATTTAATTTTTTTGTATATTTAAAAGTTTCAATCTTTAACTTTGTAATATATTTTTTATTTATATTTTTAAAATATAACGGGTAAAAATTTAACTTTTAATAATATTTAAATTTTTAGTTTTGTATTGACCTGTTGTCTTAACTCTTTAAAATGTTAAAAATAAAGATAATAAGAAATCAACAAAAAAAACTGTTTTTTTTTATAAAGTTAACATAAAAAAGTTTGTATTAAATAATCACACATAAAATTAAATCCATCATCTACGAAGGGTGTATTGCACAATTAATTTTTTTTCATATTCATTTATAGACTCTAATTTTTCATATGTAAAAATTACCAAAATACAATACATTTATTTTTTTTTGCATTTACTGTTAATATGAATGATAACTATTTTAAAATAAAATGTTTATGTTAAAAATTATTAAATGTATATATTCTTTGTTTTTAAAATAAATATACAAAAAATTTTGAAGACGAACAATCAGTTTATTTTTTTACATGATATATTTTCTGATAATTAACATGAAAAATACAATAAAATTTACTTCATTTTTAAAAATATTGAATAAATTTAAATTTGATAAATTTCTTTTATAACGTATATTTTTGGAATATATTTAATTAATAAAAATAAAAGATTTTATAAATATTTTCCTAGTATTTTTACATATAATTTTGCACAAGATTGAGTGGAAATGTATTTTATAAAATTTACAAATAAATTATCTTTTACTAAAAATTTACATACATTTATTAAAGTAATGCTTTACTTACAAAAAATCATCTTAACAAAGTGATATATTATTATTATTACAATTTTATGATTTTTATAAATTAAATATAACTGAAATTAAGGAAAATATTTCAACATTTTTTTTGACGTTTTTCTATTACCAAATAAGTTTCTAAATTTCATAAAATTTTTAGCAAAAATTTTTGAGAATGTACAATACATTTTGATAATTGTGAATATGGTAGAAAACTTAAAAAATTTTAGAAATGATAGAATCTTTTTCTATTGTTAAGAGTATGTTATTATTTATGTTTTCTTTTATATAATTTATTGTTAATAAATATACTTATTTAAAGTTTTCATGTAATTTTAATATTTTATCAATATAATTAAAATAATTTCTTTTTACTTGCATGAATATGATATTAAAAGAAAATTATTTTAAATCATTTACTCTATAGAAAAAAAAATATAAACTGCTAAATTGCTTATATTTAGCATTTATTGATTAAGTAATATTTATGTGATGAAAATCAATAGGTAATTCTGGTCTCAGAAACAAAGGCAAAGATATAACAATAATTTATTGAAATTTCTAATATTAGATAATATAAAAAAAACTAAATAAAATTAATTTTTGTAATAATAATTTTATGCTTGCTCAAGATATTTACTTGGTTTTTATGTTTAATATTGAATCCCCTAATTAGTAGGTTAAATAAGTTTAATGTATTTCTAAATGTATATAAAATATAATTTAAGAAAGATCATAAAATTAATTTAATGAAAATTTTATCTATTTCATATCTTTTATAGAGTTAATTTTGACGATTATATTTAAATAATCATTTATTTAATCAAATATATAACTGATTGTTATATAGTTGAATTATCTTTTATTTTTTAAGATTGTAAATCAGAATCTTTACAAAAAAGCTTCACATCAGAGGAGTAAGTTTTTAACATCTTTCTCTTATTTTTTATATAACATATGAAATTAATCGGTATCTATTATTGTAGATGGTCTTTCATTCTTAACATCCCATTTATGTCCATCTTCCTTAACTCCTTTTCTTACAAGTATAATTTGTTTTTTCTTAAAGGGGTTCTCTTTATAAACTTGTCCATCTTTCAATTTTAGCTTTCTCAACGTTTCTATAGAATATATATAATTATATATTAATTGTTTGTTATATAAATAATTTTCAACTTCATCTTCTATGTTCATAGAAGTATTTTTAATTTCAGATTCTAACATTTCATTCGGTTGATATGTGTATATTTGAAATACTGAGTAACCATTTGGTTGTATTTTTTTATTAATGTAAAAAACAGCTATTTCTAAATGTTTTTCAAGGTTTTCATCTTTCATATAAGAATCATTTTTTATTTTCGAGACCGTATCTTTTAATATTTTTACATATATTTCTTCATAGCGATTTCTATGTCGACATTCTGTGGTTGTTTTATGTTATACTGCAATTTTTTTTAAAAATTTCTTCATATTACTTGCAACTAAATTTGATGCATTATTTGTAACAATATATATTGGTTTTCCATGTCAATATATCATTGTTGAAATTATCTTTATAATTTCTAAATCATTTCCATCGTGTATTATATTTGCCAATAAGTATTTACTAAATACATCTACACATGCTAATATTGCACATCTTTTACCTTTTCATGTGAAGAAACCTGTTAGATCAATTGTCCATATTTGATTTGGATAGTCTAGTGCAATTGTTATTTAGTAACTTGTATCTTTTCTTATAGGATTATTTAATTGACAATTTATACATTCATTTGTTATTGTATCACATTTCTTTTGTAAGTTTGGAATATAATATTTTCTTTTTATTGTTTTATATAATTTCGTGGTTCTATAATGTTCTTGTACATGACATTGTTTTATTAAATTATTTTATAATTCTTCAGGAATATATATAATAAATTTCTTTTCTTTTATTATTCCAAATGTTTCATCGATATTTTTGAAATTATTTTTAGTTATAAATTCTTCTGATTCCAATAATTTATCTTTTACTTGTGTTTTTTTATAAATTCTATAGTTAATTAATTAATTTAATGCTTATTGTTAGATATTTTTTGTTAGATCTGTTCATCCGTAAGTTTGTCTTTTCAGAAGTTTCTGTTTTTCTTAATCTTCCACTTTTTATTTTTATTTTATCATTTGTATTTATACAAATTCCATTTTTAACTATTAGTGTATTTGTTTCACACTATGATAATTTTTCTAATTGTTTGAAATAAGGCACAGTTTTAAGTATATCATTGACTATTATGATTTTATTCCCAGTATTTCTTAAAAATTCTTTTTCACTTATAAGAATTTCTTTGTATATGAGTATCCTGTAAATTTTAGAGTTATTTTCTCAATTGTTCTATACATTTTTAAGGGTTTGCTTGAATTTAATGTATGTATATCTATATTCACATTCATTTCATATTTTAGGCCGTTTTCTTGTGCTATTCTTTTGCACAGAATTGTTTTTGATGCTCCTGTATCAAAAGAAGCTTTCATGGATTTACTATTTAAGTTTAACTCTTTTGATTAGAAGATTATGTGGAGTTGGTATTCAAACTATTTTGTTAACTGTTTCTTTATTTTTTCTATAATCACCTGTCTTCAGCTTTTTCTTTTTGAATTTACAGTTTTTTATAAAGTGTCCTTTGTATTAGCAATGTTCACATGACTGATTTGTAAAATTGATATATTTATTCTTATTTGTATTTTTTTTGAAAATTTTCTATTTCTTTGAATTTATAGTAAATTTTCAAATTGCAGTGTTGTTTCAATTTATGAACTAAATTATTGGCAATTTATTAAAAATCATTTCGTTTTCAACTTTGTCCATAAGTTTCCAAATTTTATCAGATTCAGACATGTTTTCCACTTGGTCAAGAAGTTGTTCTAGTTTTTCACATTGTTGTCTAAATGTCCTAACATTATTATAAACTTTGAAATTTCTTATAAGATAACGATTTGCTTCTGTTTGAATTTTTCCACCAAATTTTGCAATTATTTCTTCGTTTAGTGCTTGAAACGTTGATTTTCGTTTTACAGGTAAACGCATTATGAATCTGCATACATCTTTGCACATTTTACTTTTTAGTGCTTGTATTTTTGTTTCATAATCTGTTATTTTAACCATTTTAAAAGGATCTACTATTCTTTCAACAGTAATGTCAATTCCTTGACCTTCTGCTGCTTTAAATGTAGGAATGTCGTTTCATAGACCTAAAAACATGATAATTTTTTTTTCTGAATGATTTTTTCAGAGTTAAACACAATTATTCATTTTCTATCAAATTATTACGGTAATTTTGATAATTTTTCTTGTCGTCTAATTTTGATGACTCTTTTTTTTCAACAACTTCAATATTTGAAATTTAGACTCGATGTCTTTTTGGTTTTTTCAATTAAAAACTTTGTTAAAAATATCTTTTTTTTTTATCAGAATTGTATATTTATCATTTCATTATACTTCTTGATAAAAAAAATTTTTTTTAAGTTTTTTCTTTTAGTTGAAATAACAGTTTGTAATTATTTGATTTAAACGACAAAATAAAAATAAAAAAAATTTTTTTTTAATTTTATTAAATTAAATAAATAAAAAATTAATAAAATTATTAATAAATTAGTAAATTATATATTAATATAAGCGACTTCTTGTAGAGTATCGAGAAAGCCGGTCCATAAATTATTTTTATTTGTCCGTCGCAAGGCAAAATCCCACAGACACTTCTTCATGTCTTTTTTGTTTTTGATTTGCTGGAATCATTAATTTGAAGCCGTTTCACCTCTCTTCTATGATATTTGCATGAATACAAGTTTGTGAATGTTTGAAACTTACACTATGGTTTACTGTATAGTGCTTGAACCCCAATTGTTCTTCAATTTTGTTGTAACCTCGCTAAATATCAGTGTGAATAATAGAGCCAGGTGCGACGTGCTTTTTTATGATGTCAAGAAGCGTATCACTGTTCTGCTTCTTAACAGAAACAACGAAACACGTCTTTCCTTCGTCTTTTTTACACCGCTTACAACTCTAACTCCATCTACAAAGTGCTCCTTTTTTTTACTTCTATTTACCCATTTTGGTTTCGTATATTTCCACAACGATGTCTTCTTCATCGATAACACAATCTTTGGTTTTCAAAACATTCGCCTCAATTTTACGAAAATATTTTAAGAATGCACAAACAATCGCACTACTGACTTTACATTAATCTATTATTGAAGTTACTGGAGCCTTCAACAACCATAGGTAAGCCATGTAAAGAAACTTACAAAAAGAAAGGCACTGACCAGCGAAAAGCGTTAGCATGGAATAATGACAATGACAAGATTCCATCCTGCAACGATTGTTCAGGATAAATTTGGAACTTGGACCTTTGTGATTTTAATTTTTATATTTTTAAATTTTGGTTTGGTTTATACTGAATAAAACCTTTAGAAAGGTTTAGGACATTGTAAGCAGACGAAATAATAAAGAAAAAAAACGTAAGTAGAAAATAAGAAAAAAATAAATAAATAATAATAAATTTTAAATAATTTTGTATTTTCGTGTTCATTACAGGTGGATGCGCGTTTTTTTGTTGAGACTGTTTTGTTAATAAAGTAATTGAATTTCTTGTCGATTTAGTTTGATTGGGTGCTCCAGTACTTAAATTTTTTACTCGTTCAATTCTTGGCACTTGCGCTCTTTCTACAATTTTTTTTGTTACATCTGAAGAGAAATTTCGTCTTTAAAAAAGTAGTTGAGTTTTTACATTTAGGACATTCCATTTCTTTTCTTATTAATTTCTAATCTTGGAAAAACTGAAAGCTGCTTTCAAGTCGAAGAAAATGTTTCTTTAAGTATTCATTGCTAGAATTGAAGTTATTTTAGATGCATTTTGAGTAAATAAGTATGTAAAAATTGTTAACAGTTAAAGTTTGTGATCAAATATCAAATCCCAAATCATTTACCTTCTTTTTTTATTACTTTTGAAAAAAAAAGACTTTTTTCAATGAAAATGGGTTGTTTTTTTAATGATTTTATAAAATGATTAAAAAAAATTTTATTTATGTGATAAGAAATTTTTTTTGCTTTTTATTTTCTTTTTCTTCTTTTTCCTCTTTTTTTATCTTTTTCCTTATAATTCTTTGTTTTTTAGTGTAAAAAAATTTTTGTTTCTGATTTCCTATGTTTTTTTATGTTATTAAAATAAAAAAAAATTTTATTTAAAAAAGTTTTTTTAGGTGTCATTAACTCTAAAAGAGATCCCAGATACAAATTTATTATTAATAAACAAAGCGGTAAATCACATAGACAAAATAAGTTTATTTGAAGGTCAGAAAGAATACTTTGTGATTCAACATTATCTTAAATTAGGATCTTATAATGGAAAAAAAAGTATTCTTAGATGATTTACAAATTATTGAATTCAAGTAAAGAAGAGTAATTTAGCGATATGGTGGCCAAAGAAATTAATTCAAACAATTATTAAAATCACTCATGATTATAATGGTTATTATTCTTATTAAAAGATGAAGAATATCTAAGTAGACTAGTATTTTTTAAAAATATGTTTTCTGAAATTTTAAAATATCTTACTTCTTGTAATATTTGTAAGAAAAGAAATGTAGCTCCAAAGATTGACCCCCTTTTTCGCATTGTTACCAATGATATGCCTCTTCATACAATCTCATCTAATATTATTGGACCAATGTCTAATTCGAACGGATATAAATACCCTTTAAATGTTTCTGATAATGCTTCAAGATTCTTGTGATGCATATCTTTAAGAACTCAATCTGCTGATGAAATTATCTTTAAAATGACTACACAAATACTTTACAAATTTGGATTTCCATTATTCTTTAAAACTGATGGTGGTGGAAATTGAAAAATTAATTTTTCAATGATTTCTTATCAAATTTTAAATATTTTCATACCTTTTACAGTCTTTAACATAGCAGAGACAATGCCATAGTTGAAAGATCATTTGGTACTATTAAAGCAAGTTTAAACAAATTAAGTAAACTGAAAAAAAAATCTTAAGATAGCTATTTGCCAAGTGTAGCGAATCATTTCAATTCACTAAAAATTAACAGTCTCAACAAATCACCGTTTGAGATCCTGATTTTACGGTGTCAAAATACTATACTAAAATTATTAATAAGAAAGTATTCAATAGGTGTTGCGGAAAATAACTGACTAAGGTGGCAGATGACGAAGAGGGCAACAGTAATGAAGAGTTTAACGCAGGAGTTTCACATCAATGAAAGAGAAAAACTTAACCAAAACTTGAAACAAAAGAAAATTTTATTAAAAGAAAATAAAAAAAATTATGTAAGAGTGGTTAAACAAAATAAATTGTGTAAGAATTTTGAGAAATCTTTCTCCTGCGTAAAGCAATTGACAACAAAGTATTTTACAAAAAAGTCTCAAATAATAAACTTAGTGCTGCGTATATATTCAATATTAAAGTTGTGAATCAATAATAAATTTTTTTTATGTGATAATTTTTCAAGCTGTAGCAAGTAAAAGAACCATGATGATGACTTAAAATTAGCACATAAGAAAAATTTTTCATCACTTTTTAATATTTTAAATATAGCTTTCATCTAACCGTGATCAATTTTATTCAACATCTTTTTGATTACGTTAACTATTTTTGCTATCATTCATTTTTTTTTAGGCTTATTTACTTTGAAAAGTTAGTGTCTTGAATAACTTTAGTAAATAAAAAAAATTAAATTGATAAAAAATTATTAGGTTTATAAAATAATTGCAATTAATACATAATTGCTAACAGGTGACCACTAATTTTTTTGTAAAATTATTTGGTTGTATTTTTTTGTGCGTTAGATAAAGTTTTAATTTATTCTTTGCTTCTGTCTTTGAATAAGGGTGACACCACAAACAAATAACTTAAAATAGTTATAAATAAATTAATGGCTCACAGTCCTGAATTTGGCCAAAATCCAAGTTCACCAAACACAACAATTCAAAATTTACATAAAACTTTTTTTTAAAATAAAAAATGCCTAGACAATTTTAGAGATAAAATTATTATCTTTTTAAGATATAAGTACACAGCGCGCCTTTCTTCCTAATCTAGAATCTAGGAGAAAAATAATGAAAGATATATAACTTACAATTAAACTAGAAGTAAACCAGAAAAGAAATAAATACTAAAAGTGCAAAATTTATAGTCATAAAAGAGATATAAATATAGCTAAAATTTCAAAGTCAATTTTACATTTGACTAGTTTTTGACTCTAATTTTAAATTTATTCTAGATATTATTATCTAAAAATGTAACTCGAGAATTTTAAATCTAAAAAATTATTACAATTATTTATCAATAATAATGCTGAAACTGAAAAGATTATGCTCATGATGACAATGAAAAGCTAGATTGCTGAAATGATTTCCATTATTAATAAGTTAATTGAAGTTATGGAAAGAACTTCTCAAACTTGTAAAGAAGAAGTATATATGTATATTACTGAAGACTATTGGGTACTATTCTGTTATACCCCCCCCCCAAATTAAAATGATAGAAACTTGCCTTAAAATTATTTTTTTTAAAAAAAAAACAAGTCTGTCAGATTCTCCATCTTCTTTTCTACAAGATGGAAAAAAAAAATTTTAAAAAAAATTAAAAAAAAAAATAAATTTATTATTTATTTGTTACTAATCTTGGTAAAATTCTGTTTAACCCTTTTTTTGCTTAAAATGATAGAAACTTATATAAAAAATATTTTTTTTGAAAAATAAATAGATCTATCAGATTCTCCATCTTCTTTTCTACAAGATGGAAAAAAAAATTTAAAAAAAATTAAATTCATCATTAATTTTTATCATAAAATTAAAAAATTGTCGTTAATTTTTATCATGAAACGAAAAAAAAAAATGACTCAAATATCAAATCTCATCATGTTTTCTATTATTATTAGCTAATTTTTAAAAAAGTTTATTTATGTTTTTTACTTTATATTGGGTTTATTCTGTTTTCTTTATGTAATTAATATTTTATTTGAAAAAATTTTATTAATTATCAAGTACTTTCTATCATTTTAATTTGGGGGGGGGGGTATAACAGAATAGTACCGACTATTGTACCAATAAGAGAGGATGGGTTTGTATCTTCAGATTCTTCAGTAGAATCAAAAAATTCTTTTAATTTCTAACTTCGTCAAACTGAATATGAATCACTATTACTGTTAGAGTTACTCTGCTGAAGTTATTTTTATAAATGGTTAAAATTTCTTAAATTAATTAAGTTATTATTATTCTAAATCTCAGTTTTATCCTTGTATAATTATTCTATATTATTTTATAAAATTAATTACCTAAGATTAAACATATTCTTGAATTTATTCTTATTATTAAAAATCCTAAGTATTTTTACATTGTTTGAGCTACTTGGAGTAATACAACTCTGTTATCTTATTTTATGATGTTTGATTGTCTATATCAAACACAATCTTTTATTTATTGAATCAAAACCTTTGGCTCTTCTTTTAGGTAGAAATGTATAAATATGCTCAGAATTTTATTTAAAATGACTTCATTTTATAATCATATATTCACTTATTGTATTCGCCGCGTTCCTTCTCTAGAATCTAATATTTCTAGTTTTTATATTGTACTCATTGCTATTAATTTTAGAAGTAATAATGCAAAATTTCAATAAGAAATTACTGTCCTGTCTAAATTTTAAAAATAATTTTTTTATTTAATTGTAAGTTATATATCTTTCATTATTTTACTCCTAGATTCTAAATTAGAAGGAAAAACGCGTTGTCTTCCTATATTTCAAAACATAATAATTTTTTCTCTAAAATTGTCTTGGCATCTTTTATTTTAAATAAATGTTTTATATAAATTTTGGATTGTTGTGTTTGGTAGACTTAACTTCAGCTAAAATCAAGACTGTGGGGCATTAATTTATTTATTACTAAATATATTTACCTAAGTGAACTAAATATTGTTTAGTAAAAACAATTATTTTAAAAATTTTATTAACTATTTTAAAGACGTTGTGAGAAAAAGTAGATTTAATATTTTTTTTCAGAAAGTATTTTTTGAAGTTCGGTCTCAAGTATTTGTAGCTCTATTATAAAAATAATAGAGTAAGTTTGTAAACAAAAAGTCACACTAAAAATAAAAAAATAATAAGAAAAAACATTTGTTTACAAAAGAAACCAGAAGAAAAATCAATAATGAAGAAGACTGCTGGATATTTACGTATATAAATTTTCATAAGTTGAGAAATATATTATGATATTTCTTTTATTTTATTGAATGTTTGATTTTTATTGGTAATGAAATCTTTAAGTTTGATGAGACTATGATAAAAAAAAAGAGAAACCTGGATTCGTAGCACTAAAAATTAATGTACAACTAAAAGAATATAAGAGGATGAAAAATTTAGAAAAATTATATTTAATTTTATATCGTGTTGTATTTGTAAATCTAATTTTATTGTAATGCTTTTAATTGTGATAATTTTAGGCGTTTGTATTGTACTAAGCATGTTCTGGTACTAGTTTGAATAAACTTGAGGTTAAATTAATTTTAAAAGGTAATTATTATATTTCTTATATAGGCATAGCTCCAATAATGTATAATAAATATTTTACTAGTGTTTATCACTAGGGCTTATTGAGAGAAGCGACGTTAGTAGTAATTAATCGTTTTATAAGACTTGAAAAAATAAGCGAAATTTCTAGAAAGTGTATCTAAATATTTTACTGGTTTGGAAGGTACACCGCTTCTAGAGGAAAGAAATTTCATAAAATTGATATATGTCAAATAAAGAAGAAATTATAAAGATATTAGGCGAACATAAGTTATTTGCAAAGGAAGATATCAAAGAAATTTTTGCCTGTGATAGGTTTATTTAAGAAAATATAAGTTTAATTGATATTAGTTCAGACTATAAAAGAATTAGGAAAATTGAAGAAGCAGTAATAAGACAGTTAGAAGATATAAGTCAAGACAGTGACTTGGAACTTTAAGAAAGAATAAAAGGATATTAAAAAACTTTAAGGAAGTCCACTAGGACAAGAAAAGATAAACTAATTGAAAATTTAAGAATTGTGCAGAATAATTTAAGTATAAGTAATTTTGATATTATGCAGAAGGATAGAAGTATGACAAATTGTTTGAAAAAAATTGATTCATATAATAGAAAGAATAATATAAGTGCATGGTTGCAAAGATACAATATAGCGTTACGTTTACAGAAGATAGAAGAAAAAGATTAAATCGACCATTTGATATTAGCTATTGAATTGGAAGTGGAAACAAATATTATTAAATGGAAAAATATTGAACCTCTAATAACTTTTGATGATATATGTGATAGTTTAGAAAAGGAATATGAATATAATATTGAGAAGGTAACACTTAAAAGAAAAATAATTACTTATAAGTTGGATCCATATGAAAAAGAATTCGATAAAAGAATATATGGATTTGTCGAACTTATAAAAATGACTAAAAGAGAAAATTCAGACAATGAAAAATTGTTCTGGAAAATCAAAGTTAAATTAGGTGAAGCATTGAGTAGATATAATCCATTATTTGATCTAATAATGGAAGAAAACCATATTGGAATTACAGACCTTATCGAAAAAATAATCATGAAAGAAGAGATTGTTGTTTCTAAGCAGAAGTTAAGGAAAAAGGGAATAAATTCAAAACAAAGAAGTTCGGAAGAAAATGAAAACATTTTAAAATGTTTCAAATGTCGAAAACCTGGTCATATTAAAAGAAATTGTAGGTCATGTTCAATTAATCATAGGATAAGAGAAAAATTCGTAACACAAGAAAAGTTTACCAAAGTTTATGATGACAATGAAAATAATATAAGATTTAATGAAATAAAAGATGATGAACAGATACTTCTTGATATATCTGAAAATATTATAATGAAATCATTTGAAAAAGAAAAGATAACACGTGGACAAATACTTTTTATTACAATTGTTTAATCTAATAAGTTGAAAGAAAACGATTGTACAGTTGAAAAAATTGATGGACAATTTTTTCTGAAGAAGAGAGTAATAATTAGGAAAATTATATTTATTATATGGATGATGGAATTTCTAGGATGTTAGAAGTACAAGAATCGGATAAAGAAACAATAAAGCTTAAAAATGGTCGTCCGCGTAAGAATCAAATTTCTAATAAAGATTTGGAAATTAATAAAAATATTAATAAGGACACAAGTACGGAAGTAGATGATAAAATTAATAATAATTTAAATAATGGTAGAAAAGATTCATCTAATGAAATAATAATAAATGAAAAAAATAATAATAAAACTAAAAAACGTAAATGATGTCGCTTGAAAAAAAACTATTATCATCTGATAGTGATATTTTTATCATGATATTGAATCTATCAATATTGGTAGAGAACGTCCAATAAAAGAGGATAAAATACAACAAATAAGTAACAAAGAATTTATTGATAAAATGACACTACAAATTAATAATTTAGACAAAAATCGACATACAAAAATTAATAAAAGAGATAAAGTTTTAATATTTAAGCTTTTGATGCCAGGAATTACTAAGAAATTACAAGAAGTTTATGGTGAAACAAAATATGAAGTAATTGATTACTCAATTGATTATGTAAAAGTAATTGAGGAAAATGGGAGAATACACAAAGTAATCCATAGAAGTTTAATTAAAATGATTGATTAATATTTCTAATGTTTATTATAAAGATTCTATGTAGAAATTCTACTAACTTTTCTATTAATAGTGGTATACGCTATATAAGGAAATATCAAACAAGAAGGTAAAAGCTGAGAAATATATTTTTAATATTTCTATTATTTTATTAAATGATTAATCTTTATTGGTGATGAAATCTTTAAGTTTGATAAAAAAGAGAAACCTGCGTTCGTGGCACATAAAATTAAAGTACAACTAAAAGTATATAAGAGGATGAAAAATTTAAAAAAATTATAGTTAATTTTATATCGTGTTGTATTTGTAAATCTAATTTTATTGTAATGCTTTTAATTGTGATAATTTTAGGCGTTTGTATTGTACTAAGCATGTTCTGGTACTAGTTTGAATAAACTTGAGGTTAAATTAATTTTAAAAGGTAATTATTATATTTCTTATATAGGCATAGCTCCAATAATATATAATAAATGTTTTACTCATAATACAAAGAAAAAATAAAAAATTTAATGTAATATTGTATAAAATTGCTATTTTAATAAAAATGTTTATTATCTTTTTTTTATTTTGTATCTAAATTATGGTACTTTTCATTTTTGGTGTGAACAATTTTTTCATACATTTAATGTGCAAAATAAATAAAAATTCATAAAAATTTATTTTTTTTATAAAAAAAAATATTTTAATTTATTCTAATTCTTTTTTTTTGATGAGACATAATTGTGTGCTTTCTAGTTTTATTTGCTAATTTATAAGTATACCATTTATTTTTATAAAAAACCAAATGTATTTTTTATCAGAAAGAAAACTCAAAATATTCATAATTGAAAGAAAAAAAAAATTAGTAATTGTTTAGTAAAAATTTATTTTTTAAATAGATAAAAAATAATAAATTAAAATTAAACAAAAAAATTTTTTTTTAATTAAAATTATTCTTACAAAATATCATATTTGTTAGAAAATATCTTTTTTTATATTTAAAAAATATATTCTTATCGATAATATTAAAAAATTTATTGCATATATTTGTATAGTACAATCAATTAATATTTTCAACAAATATTTTTATATGTTTATAAACACACCTCTTTAACATGTAAAGTGTTCGTTGCTCTAAAGAAAGTCAGTTTTTCATAAGATATCATTTCTTTTTATTTCTTTAATAATAAAAAATGTACTGTAAACCTTGTTGTATCAATTGTTTACTTTATATTATAAGAGAAGAAATTCCCTTGTAACAATTATTTAAATGTTAAATTATTTTATATTTACAAATTGTTAAAAATAGTTTTCTTTTAACTTTAAATATTCAATTCAACCTTATCTACAACAACGAGACATTTTTATTTGATTATTTTGTTAAAAAAATTGCTTTTTTTTAAATGCTTTTAATTAAAACGACAATATTAACTAACTTATCTCTTTATATAAAATAAAAAATGATTATATATACAATTAAAAATTTTTCCTAATTATATAAAAAAAAACTAAGAATACATTAAAATAATGCTTGTATGTATGTTCATACAAATATATGTAGTATATAAAATATAAGAAAATATAGAAAAATGATATACATAAAAACATTTATAGATTTTTTAGTTTATTAAACTTTGTTCTAGATATTTTTTGATTCTAAAATATATTTTTCAGTTTTCAAAATTTTAAAATGAGGCTGTTATTAGCTTTCAATATTTTATTAAGAAAAAAAGATTTTATATCGAAGAATAACTTTCAATTTTTTCTTATCAAAAAAATGTTAAAAATAATATGTCTGAAAGGTTTAAATTATCGTAAACACTTTTTTTAATATCAATAATAAATTATTATTGGTTAATTTTTAACATTTTAAATCAAACTTGTAAAAATATTCTGATTATTCTAAGAAAATATTTTTTGGAAAAAACTTTTTATTTATTATAAATTCATGTATCATATAAATGATATTTAAAAATAAAACATTAATTCAATTGATCTTACGTGTAAAAAAAATAGAAAATAAAAATTAATCTTCTTATTTAATTTTTTCTAATATACCATAAAAAAGAAATTAAAAATTTAATTTCAATTGAACTTTACAAAAAAGCTGATGTGATATTTTTATAATTTATTCTTAATTAATAAAGCAAAAATTATAAAAATAAAATGTATTTCTACATTGTCGTATTTTTGTTAATAAAATGACAATTTAATAAACATTTTCTTTTACGAAACAAAAATATTTTTAAATTGATATGTTTTTATTAGTTAAATAATTAAAAAAAAACTTTAAACTATAGAAATAATAAAATGTTTTAAGTTCCAACTAATATAATATTACCAAAAAACTAAAGAAATCAGCTGAAAAGTTATATAACGTGTTAAATCTACAACTTTTACTTTGCTAACTGAATTATAGATAGAAAATAATAACAAACTTTTCTGATAATTGGTAGTATCTGTTGGACATTTTTTATTATTAACCTTCAAATATAAAAAAAAATAAAATAAGTTGATTAGTAATTAAAATATTTTAAAATTAATCAAAAAGCTATTATTATATAAA
>NW_020171524.1:29777-88845 GCF_001040885.1 Strongyloides ratti | reverse complement strand
TATTCTTGTTTATATTTAAAAGAAGTTTCAATGAAATGTAGGTAGCAAAGTGTTTTAAAATAATCGGTGGAACCTCCATGTAAACCTTTTATTTAATTACAAACAAACATTATACATTTATAAAATAATAAATGTAAGATTTAGACTGACTGATTATTCAGCAGTTGTAGGGCCTTTTATATGCTTGCGGAAAAGATGTGCTTTACAATATCTAGTAGTCCAACACAGAAAAAATTATGCAAAAATAATTCCATGGAAAGTAGCCCTAATAGTATAACATGTAAAAGTAGAACTAACACGAAAAAACCTAGTATTCAAGCAATTTATACAAATAAATTTAAACTGACAGATGAATACTTAGGAATTAGATATGATACAAATTTACATAAAGATTTACTACTAATAACTGCCTTTAACAATAGAAAACTATATGGAAAGTAGATACAGACTAACTAGCTAGCAGTATATATAGATTTAATAATAAGTACTAAAGAAAATAAAATTCTAACTAAAGAAACGGTTAAACTAGGTTATACAGTAAATTGAACGCTGTCAGAAGTTAACAATTTAACTAATATTACCAATAAGCTAATGGACAATCAAGAAATATTTACTAAATTAACTGACGAAAAATTTAACACGGTTAACATAATTTTAACACTCCAAATATTTGCTTTTGAAATGTTAGGCGAAAAAATAATAAACCTTACAAATATTAATATAATATTAAACAAATTTTTTGTTAAAACTATTAAAAGAATTATCTAACATTGATATAAAATAACAAATATAATACAGTAGTAGATAACGAGATAACGAAAAATAATTTAGATTTATAGTCAAATTCACATTAATAAAATCGATAGCATATCAGAGATACTTAGAAATAAGCACCAATAGAAAAACAGCTAACAAAAAACAAGTCTAAATAAAAAAAAAGTCGCAAGTAGAATTGTAAAAAGACATAATTATAACTTTATATATACTTAACAATGATAGAAAAGAAAAAAGATAAAATTAGAATTAGAAGAGCGTAAAAGAAATTTAGAATTCACAAAATAACAGAATTGTTACCTTATTTAATCAACGAAGTAGAGTAACTAGAAATAACAAATAAAACTTTCGAAAATAAATTTAAAATGTTTAAATTACTAATTGAATTTACAAAAAGAGACTTTTTAAAACGATTAAGAAAAATAAAAACAAAAATAAAGATTTTGATAACAATGTTGCACTAAACTTTTTCACTTATTTATATGCCCTAATAAAAATAAAGAAAAACTAACTTTTAATCCAATATTAAATGAATTTCTATTTAGTACTAAAAAAAATTTGGATAAGTTCAAAAGAATCCGAATACCTATTAATTAGAAATAAATCTAACTAATAGATAAGAAAGATAACTGGAAAACAACTTGACCATATGAAATTCATTCTATGTGGTATAAATATTTTCCAGTAACAAAAAAAAATGTATCAATAGAATGGATAACATAAATATGGCTAGGTAACACAAAAATACTTAATAATAACGATACTTAAGGTAACACGCACTTAATATTTGAAGAAAAAGTTTCTACTGTCCTAACTAACTACCAGCTAATAACATGTCTAAATCACAAATTTAAATTACTAACAACCTTAATTAACGAAGGATTAGACCCATTACTAAATGACTCACTTATATTTCTAGTTGAGCAAAAAGCATTAAAAAAAGACGAAGTGGATTCACGGACGTAATTTGAAATGATGCATTCATAGTAATAAATAGCTAATAGACAGAAAAATACTAACATACATGTTATCGAAAAAAACTTTTGTAAGGCATTTGACAATATAGACCACAGATAGCTAAGAGAAATAATAAATATACTTCTATTCCTATTAATCACAATAAAAACACTATTAACACTAACTGACTCGTGGCACAGTAAAAATTAAAAGTTTATAAAAATAGTAAAGATTCATTCAAAATAAGTAGAAAAGTTCCACAAAAAGACTATATGTTTCTTCTACTGCTTTGTATGAGTATTACAAGCATAAGTTTCCGTTTTAATAAAATAAAAAGTTTCAAATCGTCGTTACCAATAATCACTAACCATCAGTGGTATATGGATGATTTAAAGTTATACGTTAATACAAGAAAATCCCAAGAAAAACAAATAAATATATTAAAATTTTTGAGTAATAACATAAGACTAAGTATTAACAATAATAAATGTACAACATTTAACATTAATAACAAAGCTAATCCAATTCTTGGATTCCCACTAATTTGCAAAAAATGAAAGCTATAAATATCAAGGAATAACACAAAATGAATAAACAAATCTGAACGCTTTAAATAAAAAAGTTACTAGTAAAATACAGAAATACTAACAGAGATTCATAAGATAAACTTATCACTTTAATTCGTAACAAAATTAATAGCTAGCACACTAAAACTTTTGATAGAATACCTATCTTCTAGCATGATATTTGGAAGTTCTAAAAACCAAGGAATTAAAATATGTAAGAAAAAAAATATACTAATAAAATGAAAACTAGCTTAAAACCACCAAATATTATAAACTTCATTAACCGTTAAAATTTAATTACCAAGAAAAATGGTACGAAGAGGAATAACAAATATGAATGATTTTTTTAGATTAGGAATGATCAACCTAGGTATTAACGCATATACTAGTACTGGCCCAGAAATTAACATATCAACTAAATACCTATGTTACATATATGACTCACTAACACAAGATAACAAACTAAAAACTTATATAGTTGATGTCATATACTTACTAAATAACATAGGAATAACTACTGACATTACGAGAGAAAACTTCTCAATTAAAAAAACCATTAACTCGAAGGAAATTAACATAAAAAACATAAAAATACTAATTAGTGATAAATTATTAGAAACTAACACAAACGAAATGAAGAAGTGTTAATATTATAAGATTTTTAACAGATATAAATTAGATAACCATTTTTAGAAGTTTCTCATGACAATTACAAACTCTAACCTAGAATAATTTAAATTTTATGTTCAAAAAATACAGCTATTTTTTGATAATTATAAGTATTGTACAATATGATGTCTTGACAAAGAAACTTTAGGATCTTTTTTAAGTCTCAATCGTACTAAATCTTTCTAAAAAAATTTATTAACTTTTTAAAAAGTTTTGAACAAATAAATATATTAGATAGTAAATAAAACATTAAAAAGTAAAATAAAATTTATACATAAATAACAAAAATAATCATATAAATAAATAAAAAAAATAAATTTAAAAAAATTGATAATATACTTTTTTTACAAATTTCAAAAAAATTAAAATGCCAGAATTACCAAAAATAAAAACTTTTACAAAATCTTTCAATAATTAAAATTCTATTTTGAAATTACTCTAAGATGAAGAAATTCTTTAAAAAAAACATGAAATGTTAAGTTTGTGAAAAAGAAACTAAATTTCAATTAACAATTTTTCTTTAATAACTTACATATCAATGCAAAAAAAAACATTTTTTGCTAAAAAATGTTTGTCGCTAAAAAATGTTTTTCTTTGTGCATATTCATAACTTTCAAAAACGGCGTTGACTACTGAATTAATTAATATTAGATGTAATAGTACAACAGCAATCGCCTTTTTAAACTTATTTTGCCAGCTTGTTACTGATTCAATGAAAAAAGAAATTGTTGTAGAAATCGGCGAAAAAAAAATAGGCAAAAAAAAGTAAAATAAAAACTACCGCATTGATAAAGCTTCTGTTGTAAAAAGCGTTGAAAAAATAAAGAAAAGATGTATGTTACACCCAACTATATTATCTTACTGATATCTGGAAAGGAAATAATGGAATTTAAGAAACAATTTGATTTCAAAATAAAACAATGAATCAAAATAAGCACTTCAAACATCGAAAAGTTGGAGTGCACGCAAATTCCACAGAAAACAATTGAAATAAATACATAGTACTAATTCCATTCAAAGCTAGACAAAAATAACATAGATAAAAAACTGTGGAAATTTAGCTGGAACCAAGCAAAGTATAAACGTTTATGTGCAGCTTTTAATTCTCTTTTGAAAGAGGAAAAATATAAATAAAAAAAACTTTGATTTTTTATAAAATTTTTATGTTAGTATCAATAATATAGTGAAATATTAATGAATTTTTAAAAAAAAATTATAAATATGTATAATATTCAAATTTACAAAAATTATTTTTAGTACGTACATAACATTAAAAAGAAAACTTGCATTGAAACTAACATTTTCTTATCAAATGTTTTTTTTATTTTATTTCAGCACGTTTTCTTTAGAAGGATTAAAATTAACAAATTTAAAAGAATGTAAAAATGTCCAAAAATTCTACAGAACAGACTATAAAAAATGGCTTTTAGAAAGACTTCTTTACTGTAATATGATCTGAAAAATATATAGAAAGAAGCACAATAAGTGAATTATTGGCAATTTTAGAAGATCAACCGAATGATCTTAAAAAAATAGCAGCTAATGAATGCACTAAAATATACACTGTAATGAATAATGTACAGGGAGCATTATACTTTATGGTTGCTGCTAAATACAGAAAGCTTAATCTTCAGGAGATGCAAAAAAATCCGTCTCAATTTCTGCTTAAAATAACACCTATAATTGAAAGTTTAGGATTTGCTTTCAGTTATAAGAATGAAGTAGGAAATATGGTGAAAGATTTTCTTGATGATGATGCTTTAAAATAGATTCAATTTAAAGTAATCGAAAAGTTTCAGAAAGAGAACACTGAAATAGTAGTAGATCATTCATTAATCATGAATGATCTTTATTATCAAAAGCTTCAAGCTTATATTGTAGCTTTTAATAATAAATAAGTAAAAATATAAAAGAAACTCTATAAAGATTAAAGAAAAGGATAAAGAGATAGATGTCTTAAAGCAAAAAATTGCAGAACTGTAAAAGAAGCTTGCAAAAGCTACTGAAAAAGCTAATATTTCAATAGGAGAGGAAAAAGAAAAAAATGTAAAGAAGATAGAGCGGTATAGTGGGAGATTAAGTCTGCTGAATTCCAGTTTAATTAACTTAGAAGAAAGCTAAATTTTTAATTATATTTTTTTTACTGGTATTTCTTTCCCATATTTATTGTATTTTTGTTTATTTTTAAATAAACCTCTTTCTTTTTTTTAAATAATCTGTTTTATTAATTTTTCTTCAATTTTGGATTAATTTTTGTATAGTTTGTTTTCATTTTTCTTTATCTTTCAAATTTAAATAATATTTATTATAAATATTACGTGTTATAATAAACCAATAAAATTTTAGGTATTATTAAATTCGGTGAATATATATATTTATATGTTATATAAAGAAAAAATAGATATAAAGTATCGAATATAGTTTTATTGGGAGAGTAATGTGTTCCAGCCACATAAGTGTGTTTAATCTCTCTTTTCATCAAATCTATCAATTAGCTTCGCTTTACCTAGCTTAAAGAAGGGCAATTAACCTATTTAAAGTTTCTCATTTGTAGAAAAATTCATTATTATCATTTTATCATTATTTGTTATCTTATTCTGGAAGCCTTTCCTATTGTATTAATATTTTCTGTAATTTTAGAAGTAAATTTAACTTAATCCTATAAAAGGAATTAGTTGTTCTGTATAAATATTTAATTATAATATTTGTGTAAGTTAATAATAATTTTGTACCTTTTTGAAAAAAATTGCGATTCCAGAATAAGAGACGCGTCTTATATTATATTGTCTTATATTATCTTAAGTCTCTTCCTCAATTATTAATTTTTATTATAAATAAAAATTTAATTAAGCGCTTGTGTTGTTTTGGTGAGGCTGGACTAATAATCAGGACTACTGGCCAATAATTTTATTTTATTACTGAAGCAATAAGACTACAATTAATTAAGTATATTTAACTGATATATATTTATTGTTTAAAAAATATTAATAAAAATATTCAAAAACAGTCTTATCAGAAACAAAAAAACTATGAGAAAAAAAAATTATCTATGATTATAATTAAAAACAAAAAATAGTCATTTTTAAAAATTTAAGTTGTAATATCAAATAATTAATAAAAAAAATTTTTTTTGTATATTATTTAAAAAATAAAATAAAATTAATATCTTATAATTATTTTAATTCATCTTTAATATATATATATACATTTCTTATAACAAAGTATTGGATAAAATTAAAAACTTATCTTGATTTTTTTAGCCTAGTAACTTTATTGTAGCTTTAAAAAAAATTATATTATTTTGTACTCATAAATAAAAAGATTCTAGTTTATTTATCATTTGTTATTCTTTTTAAAATAAAAGATTAAGTTATTTTTGAATATTTTTACATTGTTTAATAAATTTTATAGTAAACAATTTCATTTAAAAAACTCTTAGTAACAAAAACTTTAAAAAAAGAAAAATTAGATCTCTTTTAGAGTCACTAACATGCTAAAATAATAAAAATCAAAATAAACAAAGTATTTAAAAAGTTTCTAACAATTTAATAAAATAAATAGTAAATGAAACATATGATAATCATATGAAGTAAAAAAAAAGTTTCAAAAAGGTTTCAAAAAAAATTTTTTTTTATATTCAAATTTTTCAAATAACTTAAATCTTCTAAAAATAAAGAAAATAATTTAATTTTAAAAATAAACTTACAAAATTGATAATTAACTTTTTATTTAAAAAATTTATTTAAAAAATTACAATACCAGTTTTGTCAAAAATGAATTCTCTATTCGAAACTTTTAATAAAAAAAAAGTTGCTTGAACTTGCTTCAAGACGAAAAAATTCTTCAAAAAAACTTTGAATGTCCAACATGTGGAGGAAAACTAGATTTGAAAAAGCACTTTTATCTTTAGATACTCTACAAATCAGTGCAGTAAAGCAATTTTCGTCGACTTGTTGCTGATAAATCGACAAAAATTAGTTCATAATAAGTAGAAAAGGAATCGTGATGAAAATTGATGAAATGAAAAAGGATAAAAAAAAAATATAATAGAGGCTACCATTATGGTGGGATTTCTGTCGTAGAAAACGTTACCAAAACAAAGAAAAGACGTATTTTTGCTGTTACTGTTGAAAAACAGAACAATAAAACATTCTAGGTATTATTAAGAAAGATGTAGCACCCTGCTTCATTATGCACACTGACTTTTAAAAGGAATATAATAAAATTGAAGAAGAGCTTAGATTCCAACATAATACTGTGAATTAAAGTAAAAATTTCTCGTATATTGAGTCTGAAGTTTATGTAGACTCTATCAAAAGTAGTTTGAATAGATAAAAACTTTTGATTCTGCTAAGAACTCGGAAGAAGAAGAATATTAAAGAAAAACTGTCAAAATTTGCGTGGCATATGGCATATAGTAAAAATCTATAGACAGCCTTTCTTTCTGCTTTGAGAGAGGTGAATTTTAATTTAAAAAAATAAATTGTTAATTATTTACTTTTTTTATTTTTTTTGTGTTAGCATAAAAAAATATATTAAATCATTATTTTACTTTAAAAAAATTTTTAATTATCTTTGTAAATATCAAATATATTGATTTTAAAAAAATATAATAAAAATATTTTTTCATTAAAAATAAAAAATTTTGTGAAATTATAAATATCAGCATTTTTTAAAATAAAGATAAACACATTTGTTAATAATAATTTTTAACAAATTAGCTATAATAGAAATAATCAAAATTAAGTTTTTAAAAATATTATAAATAGTATAAAGTTTTATAAAAAAAAAACACTATTTCTGCTGTTATATTATTTAAATGATTTAGTTATAATAGTAAAAGGAGGAGTAAATCTTTTCAAAGATACACATTTTTTCCTAAAGCGCGATTACGGATTGATTCACAACCGTTTATCATCAAATTTGTAACTATTTATTAGTAATTGTGTAACCATTTTTCTATTTTGTGATCTTTTTTAACAATATTGTGGTCGGATTTCTAATCTAATAATTTTTAATATTTTAGAGGTTTAAGTCCATATTAAGTGTCTATCCACCATTTAGGTGACGAATTTAGTTTAACGATATCTTTTGTAAGTAATTTTAATTTGTATTATTAGATCTGTGACTTTAGGTGGCTACAAAAGACAAAAAAAATTCTAATTATAAATTGTGCTGATATTTGATAGTAATAAATTATTGATTTATCTCCTTCCCTGGTGTTAGCCTCGTAAAACTTATAATAATTTTTATTTAATCATAAAATTATTTAAGTGCTATGATATCAAATATTCACTTATAATAACAACAAGTACTGTAGTTGATTTTATGAGAACACTATTGTTAATCATAAGATTCTATTTTAAAAAGCGAATCAAAAAATTTTGATAGCTATTCAAATATTATTTATTTATAATAACTTTAATTTCTATAATTTTTTTGTAATTAGTTTGTAGAATTTTAAATTCATGAACAAAAAAAAATGTGATTTCTACAAAAAATTATTTAATAAAAATCACAATCTTTATTAAAAAAATTTTTTTATATTTAAACCTTTTTCAATTATTAAATTGAATTTGTTTAATTATTTACCACATCAGTATTTTATATTTTTTTAATTTAGTTAATCAACATTTTATTTTATTATAAAATTATAAAATTTTTTGTAAATATATCATTTATTAAAAATTCTTTTAATTAGAGATTAAAAATAATTTATAAATATTAGTTTATTAATTTATCGCTGATATATATTTTTACTTAAAAAAACTGCATTTTTCTATTTAATATAAAAAAGTTTTATATATAAACATTTTAGATGTTATATTTTTTTAATAAAAATATACAAAGAAAATAGAAGAAATTAGGATGCAAATTAAATACAATATATTTGTTTTAAATTGTAAAATATTTTCGTATTAAAAGTATCAGTTTTACTTAGAAATATTAACACGAAATTACTTAAAATAAATTAAATACATTGATATTTTACAAGCATTATAAGATACTTTAATAAAAATTTATCATTTCATGTCTTATTAAAATTAATATTGAAATGTATGTATATAATAATATATAGTAGTGAAATAAATATAGTAAAAATATTTTATTTTTATAAAAGATTTATTCATAAAAAAATTAAACTAATAAAAACAAATTGTTTAGAAAAATTAAAAATCAAATTTAATAGTTTTAATAATAATTATATAAAATTGGGTATACTTATAAATTGAAAAAAAATGAACAGAGCAAAATATATTTTTATAGCCAGCAGCTTTGATATGGCTATAAATATAGATTCTCAATTTGTTCTAAAAGAACACTTCACTTTATTAATAATTTTTATTAAATTTTTTTAATTTTACAATTAATAAAATATAGAAAACGTTTTCTTTTCTAGAAAGAAATTAGGAAAATCAAACAAATAATCTAACTTACTAATTAACAATTAATTAACTATTTAACTCAGGACAATTAAAATTAATTACAAAATTTAAAGTATGAAATTATTAGAAACCTCTAAAATTAAAAAAATTAATACAATTTTAGAAAAGAAAAATATATTACAATTATCATAACAAAATTACAATAATCATAAAATGAAGAAGTCATAATTTTTTGAATTCTTATATAGAAATTTTGTAATAAGAAAGTTTAAAGTTCTTTCTCTTTTAGGGTAATAATACAATAAAACAATTTAATAACGGTGAAGATATTATAATATAATGCTACACTATATTAATATACTTTTCTTTTATTTATTAATCAATTATTATAGTAAAATTTTTAAGATGAATTCTTATTGGAGTCCCAACAATTTAAAAGATAGCTTTATTATTAATATAAAAGAGATACAAGTAGAATAGAAAATTGAAAAAAGGACACTATGTTTTTAAAGATGAAAATAGCATAGTTAAAGTCTTAAAAAAAGGAGAAAGTAAAGATGATGTAAAAGAATTGATATACATCCCAGATTCAATCACCAGAAAAATATTCAGAATAGCTCACGACTTTAACTCTCACTATAGCTTCATAAAAACAAAAAAAAATTATTAACCGAAAACTTTATATACCTTACATTGCGAAAAAACTTAGTGCATACTTAAATACTTGTGAAATATGCAAAAGAAGAAATATTACAAAAAAAATAAATTTACTTATGAAAGTTATACCTATGTCTTATCCAATGAGTGAATTATCAATAGACTTTGAAAGTCCTATAAAAACTCCGGGATCTAAAAAACAAAAATATATTATCAATATCATAGATAATGGTAGCAGATATATATTTCTATTTGCAATGAAAAATCAAACGCATGAAGAAGTTAAAAAATATTAACAAATGAAATATTCTTAAAGTTTGGATTTCCAAATGTTATTAGAACAGACAATGTTGGAAATTTCAAAAGCAATTTATTTCAAATTTATCTAGAAAAACTTAACATAAAAGTGGAAAAAGGAACACATTATTATAGTCAATCAAATTCAATCTGTGAAAGAAGTTTAAGAACAATTCAATCATCTATTTATAAACTTGTGGAAATTACAGGACAAGAATGGGACATCTATCTACCTTTCATCGCCTACAACTACATTACCTCAAATATAGAATCACTTCAATCAACACCATTTGAACTTATGTACTACCGAAAGCCACCGTCATGCTTAGACTTATTTTTAAAAAAATTCTACACTATACTACTAGAAACCAACTCTACGCATTATGAAATAATGGAAAAGACAAATATGGCAAGACAAATAGCAAGTGAAAACCATCACCAACATTGTCTAAACATAAATTCAAAAACCAATAAAAATATACCAAAGATAAAATCATATAGACAAGGTAAAGAAATTTATTTAAAAAATAAAAACAAGGCTTTAAAATTCGACATCAACTACATTGAACCTGTAAAAGTTATTGAAGATCTTGGAACTAAAGTTAAATATCTATCTCAAGCTAATAGAAAACTAATAGCCAGTAAATCTAATGTTCGATCTTAAAAAGAGAGATGTAAGAATATATTTGATTGTCCCATATGAAATGAGCCATTTTATATACCCATCTCTTTAAACTGACGCTATCAACTAACTAGTTATGATAAAATAATGTCAAGCATCACGTTTGATTCGTCTTAATCTCTTCCACAAAATAACAAAAGAATCATAAAAAAACAACCACATCATCACCATTTTTTTATCAATTTAAAAAAATGCTTTGTACTAGTGAAATTCGCACTATTTTTCTATATGAATTCAAAAAAGGAACTAGTGCTTCAAAAACAGCACGAAATATAAATGAAGCATTTGGAAAGAAATTAGTAAGCCGTGCGATTGCAAAAAAACGGTTTAAGAAGCTCAAAGAAAAAAATAAAAGCCTTAAGAATGAAAAGCGTGGGAGACCGGATTCAGTAGTTTGATAAGAATGAAGCTTCAAAACAGTTTTCAAAAACGAAAAAGCTATAAAATCTGCCTTTAGAGACTTTATCAGCTTCAGGGACAAAAGTTTTTATTTAAATAAAATAAAAAAATTACCATTGCGGTAGCAACAATGTGTAGATTCTAATGGTTGTTATTTTAAATAAAAATCTTAATTTATCTTCGAGTTATGCGCGTTTAAAAGTTTTTTGTATAAGTGGCTCATTTCATATGGGACAACCTAATATAATATATAATCTAAATTTATCTACTATATTATAATTTGTATATTTAGTGAAACTGTAATCATTGTGTGATGGTTTGGTCATCATTTTTTATCTATTTAAAAAACTGTTAACTTCGTAGAAATATATTTAATCATTTTATTTAATCACGTGTTACGTCTAAGATTTATTTCTAATTTATTTACTATAGGGTTGAGGTTTAAGGACTCATTCTGAGGTCTCGTTTATTGTATTGTAATCTAGGAAGTATAAGTTTTCTCTAAAGTATAGGGGGTGAGTATTTTGTAATTGTATAACTTAATATTTAATATTTATTATTTAGAAATAATTTTTAAAGGCATTATAAAATAAAATCTTATAGAAATCCTCTTCTACAAATAACACCAGAAATAAACTTTAATCTTATTTATTTGCTATTTAATAATAAAAATACTATTTTACGAGTATTATTAATAATTAAAGCTAAAATACCTGGAAAATTTTTGATAGTTAATAAAATGGAAATTTAAAATTTTTTTAAAAAGTGATCATAAAATTATAAATTTTAATATCTACTATCAGATGCAAAAAATTAAAATTTTTATATAATATTTATTAAAATAACAATTTTATTCTTTTAAAAATTTTCAAAGATATTTTGTGTTTATTAAGATAAATAACTTTTTATGCAAAAGAATATGTTTAAAAAAAGTATACCATAATATTTATTTAAAATTATTTTTTATTAATCTGTTTAATTTTTTTTAACTTTAGAATGAATATTTTAAGAATATTGTTTTAATGTCTCTACTTTATATATCACCAATTTTAAATTCGATTCTCGATAAACATATCTATTACTTTTTGTCTTAAATTATTATTTTTTAAATTTAATATTTATGAATTATAAGAAATAAATTATTCTTTATTTTAAATATTAATAATTCAATTATTGTTTTTTTATTTCTTCAAATTTACTTAAAGCTGCTTATATATTTTAAATTAATCTTTATTTTTTAGACATTTATTTTTTAAACGTTTAGAATAATTTTTAAAATGTATTGTTAGAAAAGATTTGGTATTCAAAATAACATCTCTGGTAGTATAGTGGTGAGTATCCGCGCCTGTCACGTGCGAGACCGGGGTTCGATTCCCCGCCAGAAAGTCTTTTTGTTGAAACTTTTTGATTTTTTTATATTTAAAAATTCTTAATAATTATTTTTCTTAATTTTTATACAACTTTGATTGTAAAAATATACAAAAATAATTTTTTATTCAATACATTTTGTTAAAATGACAAACCTTTTTGTCCATTTATTATTTAAATGATATTTTTAAGTAACTCAAATTTGTTAATTATATCTAATAAATTAGAAAAAAAATTTTTAACTATAATATAATTAAACTGGAATTTATAAAATGTATGTTTTAAAATAATTTTAAAAAATTGTTTATATAGTAAAAATGTCTTGCATTCATAATTAAATAAATACAATTTTTCATTATTTACATAATTTATAAAAAGTTTTTAACAACGTCTTTTTTTGTTCTTCAAAATCTGTTTCAATGATAAAGTTTATGACAATAGATATCTTATATATATAATTTTCAATTGTATTTTGTTTATCCTATATATATAAAAGAGAAATGACTTTCAAAAAATTATTCTTGAAAATTAAAGTTTTAATAAATGTTTATAGTGTAAAAAAACGTGTTAATAACGATAAGTAAAATAATTTTTTCATTGAGATATGCAGTATAAGAAAAAAAAAATAGCATCAATATTTTCTGCAAAATTATTGTTTCAAGTGATTTTGAGATATCAATTAAGGTATAGGTAAAGAAAGGTCGGAAAAAACCGTTTTCCTTATTAACAAATTAAAAAAAATAATTTTAAAGCAAGATATAAGCTTTAAGTTATTCTTAAAGTTTTCTGATTTTTTTTATTTTTTAATGTTCTATAATTTTTAAAAAGAACAATTTATCACAAAAAAAAGTACTTCTCAAGAATTTAAAGTGCTACATTTTAAGTACCATAAAGTTTTGTAGCTTTATTCGTTTTTGAGATAATCAAAAAATGAATTTTTTTTTTCAAAAAAATTGTTAATAAGCCATAACTTTTTATAAATTAATTTTTTAAATAAGATGATTAGGCGAAAAATTCTGTAATTTTTGAAGATTTTTTAGTTAAAATTAAATTGTTTAAAACTAATTTACGGCTTTTTAGATGTGGTCAAAAAAAAACTATTTATTAGTACTATATTGAGAATTAATTTTTTTTATGAATACATAAAATTTTGAACTAAATTATGAAAATAAAGTTATAAATTTTAACTATTCACAATAAATCTATTGCAAAATGTAATTTAAAATATTATTTCTGTTTATGAAACTACTTTATTACTATATAAAAAAAACAATACAATAATATTACTACACTACATTCTAATATATATATTTTGGTACAATACTTTATATTTTTTTAATATTAAATATACTTAATTTAGTTTTATATTTTGTCAGTTTGTGAAACTTTTAAAAAAATTATTATAATATGTACAAACATTTTACAAAAATGTTTGATAATTTC
Source organism: Strongyloides ratti (assembly GCF_001040885.1). Lineage (NCBI taxonomy): Eukaryota > Metazoa > Nematoda > Chromadorea > Rhabditida > Strongyloididae > Strongyloides > Strongyloides ratti. The sequence goes on along the minus strand of NW_020171524.1, from coordinate 74,647 downwards.
AATAATAAGTACATTATTATAAATTATTAATCTAATAATAAATTAATTTATATAATAAAAAAATTGAAAAAAAGATATTCTTTATAGAAAATTATTTCTAAATATATTTATATTTCAAAAAATATAAAAAAAAAAATAATTATTTTTTAAGATTTAATAGATTCTTAAAAAAAATACCATGATTATTTTTAATAATTTGATACATAAAAGTAAAAAAAAAGTTTATTCAAAAAATTGTAAAAAATTACCTTCAAAATGCCAAAAAACGCTTATATTTTTTTAACAAAAACACATTATTCTTTTATTTCTTGAATATTATTTTAGTGAAAATATACGATATTTTAAAGATCAAAATAATGATTGACTATCATGCAAAATACGTACAATTCTTTTTTATTTGTAATGTATAATTTTAAAAAAATTGAATAATAAAATTTATAACAAACACGAATTTTTTTTACATATTATAATAAAAAACGAAGGAATAGATATTTCATGATTAATTGAAAGGTGACTCTTCGTTTTGATAATTAAAGTTATACCTTCATTTTTTTTCTTCAAAAATGAAATTTTATTTTGTCAAAGTAACCATGAGAGAATTTTTTCTAGTTGAGGTTACGTATATATAATTTTTTTTACTTTTTCTAACATAAAAAATACAGGAAATGAAAAAAAAATTTAAAAAAAAAAACAATAATTTTTAAGAAATTTAAAAAAAATAAATAATTTATAGAAAAATTTAGAAAGTTACTTGGTATTAGAAAAATTTCAAAAAAAAAAGTTGAAATATTTACCTTAGTTTAAGCTATATTTAATTAATAAAAGGTGAAAATTGCAATAATAATAATATATCACTTTGTTAAGTTGATTATTTGAAAGTAAAGCATTATTTTAATATCTGTATGTACAATTTTTAGTAAAAAATTATTTTTTTGTAAATGTTATAAAATACGTTTGCCGTCAATCTCGAATACAAAAAATAATAAATGTATTTTATTTTGTTAATTTTTACATATGATAAAGTGGGATCTACGAAAGTATATGCAAAAAAAATTTATTGTGCAATACATCCTTCGTGAACGAAAGGCTTAATTTTATGTGTTCTTCTGAAATAAATTTTTCAAACTGGTCAATATTTAGTTTTGTCCATAAGTATTCAATTAGATTCTTTCCAGTTTTTTGGTTATAAGAATTACGATTAGTAATTTTTGATCAAAGTTAAGCTGAAGTCATCAAAAATTTTTCGACAATATAAATAAATATTATATATTTATCAGGTATTCTTTCAATAGATTCTTTGGTTTGGTGATCGTAATAAACCATTACAAATATTTTTTTGAAATCATTTAAAGAAGATTTATCAATTTCTTCTTTTTGACAATTTGGAATGACTTTATTTACATTTTTCATAAAGATCATTGAATTCAATCATATTTTTACAATATCCGAAATGCCATCATAGTATGAAAATTTTGAAATACCATTTCCTTTATTGTTTTCGCTTTCATTACAATTACAGAATATAATTTTTTCTATTTTCTTAAAATAAACAATTATTTTTAATAAATAAAGAATTACCATGTAATATAAAACAATATAAAGAAAAAAATAAAAAGAAATTAAATAATTAAAATCATTTATTATAAATATATAACTAATATAAAATATTAAACAATTAAATATAAAAATAATAAAAATTTATTAGATAAAATACTTTGTTTTTAATAAATAAAATATGCAACATAAACTTTTATCAAAGATAATATTTAATAATGTATAAATATTTTGTTAAACATAATTTATCTTTTGTTTTACATTTAAACTTGCATAATCATTAATCACGATATAAACATAATAGTACATTTCAACATAACTTTTTAATTTTTAAGTTTATCATATAAGTTTAATTAAAAAAAAACTTTTACAACAAACAACTTACCAATTAAGTTAAATTTCTTAACACACATATAAAATTTTTGAAGAAAAACATTATAACATACAAAAAATTTTCTAAAGTTAAATTTTTATTCGTTATAATAATAAAAATAACAATTTTATATTTTAAAAAAAACTTATTTTAATTTTTTTAGAATATAAAATTGAAGATGTACGTAAGATGTCCAAAATGTTTTTATTTCTGTGATTCAGAAAATTCAGTAAAAGTTCATGTTGAAAATTTTGAATTACATTTTTTTCAACATCATCACTCAAAATGTAGACGGTTAAAAAAAAATTTATGTATTGAGGATTCATGCATTGAATACAGAGATCAGTGGTTAGCGTTTTATGAAAATATTTGAAAAATTATTATTAAAAGAATTATAAAATTTAATATTTAATGTTAGTAAATGATACAATATTAAATTTTGTAATTTCTTAAAAATTATTTATTGTAAAATTAATATTTTTCTTATTGTTTGTTAATTTCTAATCAAATAAAAATTTGGAATTTTAAAATATACAATTAAATACGATGAAAATATTTTTGTTAATTGAAAAAATTATTAAATTACATGATGTTTTTTATAATTTTACAACAAATGCAAAAAATAATATAAAATTAATTTATAACTAAACAAACAAAAATTTTTAAGTTTTTCATGTATTATAAATAATTACTTTTCAAAGCAAGAAGATCTTTCTTGATTGAATATAATTCTCCTTCTTACAAAAAGCATTTTATTAGAAACCATATGGATAATCCTCTTTCTAATGTATCAAATGTTTCGAAGATTAATGAAAATAATTTTTAAGGAATGGAAATTGATAATATTGAAACTAATTTATCAGATAATGTTGAAAAAATTCTTCCAGTGTCAGATGATCAATATTCTGATAATATTTGGAAATTTTATAAAGATCTCGAAATAAATAAAGCTCCAGAAGAATCTGAAAATAATAATAAATTTCCTTATAAAATTTTGGAATGGGAGAAATATTACAAAAAGTTAATGCTGAATTTCTTCAATAATTGCCCTGGAACTGAAAAATATTTCAGGCAATTAAAAGAATTACTTACTGATTCTATTTTGCCATTCAAGAATTTAGAAACTGTTGACGCAAAAAATGTACTACTAAGAATATCATGTAGCTTATTATTAAAGAAGGAAAAGAATTGATAAGAAATATGTTTGCTACTTCTCCAGATGAAATTATTATGTCAAAAAAAGATATTGACAATGATTCTGTTAGAATCGATAAAAATCTTTTTTTATTATCTCCTGCTTAAAATATCTGCTCCAATTTTGATGAAAAAAATGGACATTTCTGAAACTGATAAGCTTCAAGTTGTTTTGTATGCAGATGATATTGAAACCAACAATGTACTTGGATCTTATACAAGTACTGGATCTTTTCTTCATGTGGCTTTCAAGCTATTTTTATCTGGCAATAAAAAAGTAGGAAAATTGTCTTTAAAAGTGATAAATATTCAAACAATTGGAATTATTTTGTCAGAAGTAACAAAAAACTCGAAGTATGATCGTTTATTGAAAAAAATTCTTGAAGATATACAAAATTTGAAAGTCAATTACAAGGGAAAAGTGGTTTCTTTTGAACTATTCGCTTTGGCAGGTGATCACGTGTTTCTCCAAGATGTTTATCATCTTCCGAAGTCTTTTCAAGGTAGTGGAGGACAATGTTGCAGAACGTGTGTTATTGAAGGCCGAAACTTTATCAACGTTAAGAAATGCAGAGATGCTAACAACAACAACATTCTTAGACATGAAAATTTTGAAGGAAGCGTCAGATACCCATTCAACCAATATTCAGATGCATTTCACGATCTGTTGGAGGGTATTCTGCCTGATTGTGTGTATAGTTGCTGCCAAAAACTATCATACTTTGACGACAACTGGAATTTGAAGTCACGAATTCATGTTGTTGAATGGCTGGAGGTTGAAAGACAGATAAGGATAATAAATAGCCAAGATAAGAAGTCCCAATCCATTATAACAGTGATTAAAGATGGATTCTTTGGGAAAAAAATTTCTTTTGAAAATTGTCGGAGAAAAGACACTTTTACCTTATCAGAATCCGAACATCTTTCATTAGCCAGAGCTTTATGGAAATTAATGAATTTTATGGAAGGCATTCAACTATTTTTTACTGCAGATTCAAGTGTTTTTTAAAAACAAAAAAATTGTTGGAAAAAATTCTCAATATATGCCAAATTGTGATGAAGAAGAAAGAGATATCAGATGAAAACATCAACATACTGGAACAAGAAATTGATGAGTTTCATGTCCTTTAATTCGACTTCATGCTTGTTGATTCGAAATGTACAATGAAACTTCATTCATTGTTACATTATCCATTATTTGGACGTATGTACCGAGCGATGTGGGTCGTAAGTTGCATTAGATTTGAATCATCAAACAGAAGAATCAAAAAATTGCATGGAATTAGTTGCAACAAAAAGAATCCAAGTTTTACAATTATGGGAAAGATTGGCATGAATTTTGATAGTTGAAAAATCGTTGTTTGATTGAAAAATGTTTTATTTTTATTTATTTATTTTTTTCTTTTAATGTAATAAAAACTTTTATTATTGTTTATATGATTTTTAATGCTATGATAATTTATCTTTAATATTATTTGTTTTTATATTAATAATAAAAATTATTACATGAAAATATATTCCTAATTGAATATTTTAGTTAAATTAAAATTTCATCTAATTTATTTTATTATTAATTCTTTAGAAAACCTCCATATTAATTTTGTATATTTGTGTATAATAAATTTTACTTGTTTTAATTTTTAAAATACAATAAAAAAATTTTTCAATTTTTTTTTAAACTACTCTTAAAACGCTGTTATCAAAATGTTTTTTTTTTTTGCATTTTATGCATACTTATTTTACCTTTTTTTATAGAAAACTATTTCATATTTTAGGTAAATAAAAAAAATATTTTTTAATTTTTATTATAGATATATATATATATACAATTTATAAAGCAAGGAAAAAAGTAAGTTTAAAAAATATTATTTTATTTTGTTATTTTTGAGATATACATAACTATTTTGTAATAAAAAATATTAAAAAGCAAATTTTGAATACTTTACTTAATTTTATTACATTTTAGATATGTATATTAATATATTTAGGTCGTAAAAAGATGATAAAAAGTAAATTTATAAAATTTTATTTTGTTTTGTTATTTTAATTACTTTTTTTAAAATGCTGTTTTCAAAATATTTGTTTTTGCAAGATAATTTTTTATATTTTAGGTAAGTTGTAGAAATGTTTATTAATTTTATTTATAGATATATGTAACAATTAATAAAATAAGGAAAATATAAATTTAAAAAATGTTATTTTTTATTTGCTATTTTTACAGATAAACGCAGTTTTTTTTTGACAGTGGTGATAAAAATGTGAAAAACGTTTAAAAGAAAGTTTATAAAAGTTTAATTAATTTTTTAATTTTTTAGGTATATGTGTAGTACTTATTTAACACTGAAAAAAAAGAATATATAGAAAAAATTTTTAAAAGTTTATGGCGTAGGTATGACCAGAAATATTATTAGACTATATCTCTCGTAATATTGATACATCAATAGACAAAATTTATCAGAAATACTTTACTCAACAGTAAATTGAATCACAATTATAACAATTATAAAGTTATTCAGTTGTAAACTTATAAGATAATTTAAATTTAATATCTAATCAAACTTATCTTCTATCGTGGCTATGATTTAATACTAAGATATCTTTTGGATAATCAAAACCTATATTAAAATATTTAATAACTCATACAATAGAATAAAATCTATAAAAATGTTAAAATAAAATGACTTTTTAGTTATAAGTCTATTCTTTATATGCTAAATATTATCACTATATCTTCTAACAAAAGAGTTAAAACAATAAAATTAAAGAAAATGCTTTAATATTCATGTCTCAATATTACACATTGATGTTCATTTATTTATTATCACTTAATAATTATTTCAAAAAAAATGTTTTCTTTTCTTAAATATTTTCTTGTTAAAGTATTTTTTTTCTGACAGTTAGAATTTACAATACATTTTGAGAAAAATTTTTTCTCACATTTAGAGTTTGGTGTGTAACATTCTAACCAAAGGATGACAAAATGAAATAAGTTTTTTTTATTTTGTGATATTTTTGATCATTCTTTTTCACTCGATTGAGAGGTACTAGTACTTTTTCAACTATTTAGTTTACTACCTTCCCAAATAATATAACTTAATAACCTTCCCTGTTCAATGGAACCATTTTCTCCTCTATGACTAGTCGTTGTACTATCACGTTTTCTATTATTTTGGACTTTTTGTTTAGTAGAAAGCGGACGCACATTTTTTAAAATATTTATTTTTTAATGATACTTCAACTTGCTTTGTCTAAATTTCGAAAATGTAACTGGGAGATAATTCTACTCTTTCGTTAACTTTTTTTACATTATTGGCGTTGCTATACAGAAAAATGTGTAATTTTTGGTCATTTAATATATAATATTCATATTTTTTTTCATAAAGATTAAAATTTTTAGTGACAATCAAAACCGATTTATATACGTTAATTTAAATATTGTCAGCTAGAAGTAACTATTTTTAAAAAAAATACATAAAATAAAAGTACGTAATTCTTTTATAAAAATTCTTCTGTTTATAACTGTCTAAATTTAATTTTTTTTCCCGTTTTATGTGATAAAAAACGGATAGCTAATAAACTGTACATAATATTCATTAGATAATACAGCTTGTTAGAAGAATGAATAATATTTTTAAGGTGTATATTAAGTAATAGAGTTTATGGTTATACAGAAAGGATAGGAAAGAATAAAGATAGTATAAAATTAATTTTTTATAGTTAAACAGACTATTGGTTTATTTATTTTTTTTTAGTTGTTATATAAACATGGTAACTCATTTAAATTAATTCTTTTTTGGATCTTATTTACAAGTGGAGACCCCTCAAATATCGTTTTTTTAAAAATATTTTTTTAAAATTTTTTGATTGTATATGGCTTAAAAGTAATAAAAGAATATAAAAAAGTAAAAAAATTTCAAAGTTTTCAAAAAAAAGTTTTCAAAAAAAATTTTTCAAAACTTTTTTTTTAGTATTAGAATGTTGCAAATCAAGTAAATTTAAATCATTATTGTAACTAAAAGTAAAAAAAATAAAAACAAAATACTTTTTTCCACATAAATAACTTTTTTTTTTCAAAATTTAAACATAAAAATAAAAAAAAACATATTAATTATCGAAATTTAAATATTATTAAAATAATATTCTAAAATATAAAAAAAAAGAGACTGGAATTTGAAATTTGATCAAATATTAATTTGTTACGACAAAAATAAGCAAAATATTCCACAAAAACTAAAATGGCATCAATCCCTTTAGTAAAAAGCTTATCAAAAATTTTTTTCGATGAAAATGAAGCACTAAAATTTCTACAAAATCAAGGAATTATAAAAAAGGATATGGACTGTGAAAAATGTGGCCGTCCAATGAAATTTCTCAAAGAAAAGCTGTTATTTAAATGCGGCAAAAAAAATTGTAGAAAAAGTGTAGCAGCGAGAAAGGGTACGTTTTTTGCTGCCCACCATCTCCCTCTTGGTGAGATTCTTTATATGAGTTACTTGTGGTTGTTGAAGTCTCCAGTAACCTCAATAAAGATTCAGTGTGAGCTGAGCAATAAGACCGTTTCCTCATTTTTGGTCTATTTTCGGCAACTAGTGGCAGATGCTCTTGATGAAGTCGATTGTGTGGTCGGTGGAAAAGGCATAATTGTCGAAATAGATGAAACCAAAATGGGGAAGCGGAAATACAACTGGGGACACTGTGTAGATAAAGTCTGGGTTGTTGACGGTGTGGAAAGGACGGAGGAGAGACGCGTTTTCGCTGTTCCTGTTGAAAAACGGGACAGTGAAACGCTTCTTGACGTCATCAAGAAGCACGTCGCCCCAGGCTCGATCATTCACACTGATCTTTGGCGAGGGTACAATGGAATTGAGAAGAAATTGGGTCTGAAGCATCATACAGTAAACCATAGTGTAAGCTTCAAGGATCCAATAACTGGTATTCACACAAATACCATAGAGGGAACATGGAACGGCTTCAAACTGCAAATCCCATCTCGAGGAAGAACAGTGAAAGGAATGAAGGAGCGACTGTGGGAGTTTGCCTGGCGGCGGGCAAATGAAAAAAACTTATGGGACGGCTTTCTCAACGCCTTAAGAGAAGTCGTTTATGAATAATTTTTTTAAATTTTAATAAACTTTAAAAAACATAAACTTTTATTTTTTTCAAAAAAATAACATAAAAATAAACATAAACAACTAAAAGCATCAATAAAAACAATAAAAAAAAAAAAAAACTTTTTTTTAAACTTTTTTTCACTTTAGAAATATAGAAAATTACAAAATAAACAACTCTGTAAAAAAAAAATCAAAAAAATCTATTTTTAAAGAAGTTATTTGAGGGGTCTCCACTTGTACACTTCAGCCTCTTTTTTAAATAATAACGTAATATTCAAATATCAAAAATTTATTAAAATATTATACTGGGAATTGAAATTTGATCAAATAAAAATAAATTAATTATGCTCAAATAATTGAAACATAAATTTTACATAATTTTTTTTGAAATTTTAATTTAATAATAAAACCTTTTAAACAAGTAAAATTTTTTTTAATAACTATTATATTATTAGAATTTTAAACTTTATTTAAGTCTTAAAAAATTATTAATAATAAAGTATTTTTTTTAAAAAAATTAAATCATCAATTACATTTAATAAATTTAATGCATAAGTATTTAAATTCGAACTTGAATACATATCTTTAAATAATAATCTCTTAGCAATAACTAATTCTTTGCCAATACAAATAACTTTCTTTTTCTTATTAATAATAACAGCAAGTAAAATTTGTTGGTTTGTATATTGTTTCATAGTTTTCTTACGTTTTTACAATAAAAAAATTATCTCTATCAATCATATTATTAATTGAAGCACGAATAGTGAATTTTTTTAAAATATTATTTGTCTAAAAAATTAGAAACATACTTTTAAAATCTAAATATTGAATTTATAATTTTAATAAAGAATACAAAATATGTTGATACTTTTTTGGGTACTATTATGTTATACCATCACCACTTTTTATTTTAATATAATTTAATGATAATAAAAAATTTTTTGCATATAAATTAATAAATTGGTAATTGATAATGATGATAAAGGAGTTAAAAAGAATTTTTTTTTTTTTACTGATAAAAACTTAAATTAACTAATTTTTTGCATAAATAACTAAAAAAGCAAGGGAAACAAGAGGTATTTGATATTAGATTCATTTTTTATCTTTTTTATCATTTTTTTGGATAAAATTTACTAATTTTTTTTATTTTTTTAGTAAAGCTATAAACAATGAATGCCTATCAACTTTTTAAAGATATCCCAGATGAAACTGCAGCTGTAAAATTTTTTCAAAAACGCGGTTTGATTCCTGAAGCAAAGGAATGCGAAAATGGGCACGAAATGAAGCTTTCGCTTGGCAAAATTATTAGATGGAGATGCAGTCTTAGAAGTTGCAGGAAGGAGATTGGAGTGCGGGTCGGAACGTGGTTTTAGGGAACCAGATTGCTACTGAAAACGGCAATTTTCTTCATTTATCATTGGGCAAATGAGGAAACGTCTGGGGAAAGAATGAAAAGGGAATTGGAGCTCGGTTCCTGCACGACTGTGGACTGGAACAGTCTTCTGAGGGAGGTGTGTCTTTTTATGGAGAAAAAGGACGAAAGTAAAATAGGAGGAAAGAGATTTACAGTGGAAGTGGATGAAACCCTGTTCGCCAGGAGGAAAAATTATGCCGGAAGAATGCTGGAGCAGCAGTGGTGTTTCGGAGGGGTTTGCAGGGAGACCAAAGAGTGTTTCGTGGAGCCTGTGGCGGATCGGACTTCAGAAACGTTAATGGAAGTGCTGAAGAGAAGGGTGGCTCCAGAAACGCTAATAATCTCAGATATGTGGAGGGGATACTTCCAAGTAGGTGCTTCTGGGTATGAGCATTTGAAAGTGAACCACAAGTACAATTTTGTGGATCCACTGACGAATGCTCATACCCAGAACATTGAAAGGGTCTGGAGGTCCGTGAAGGAGAGGTCCAAGAGGCATAATAGGACCCATAAAAGCATGTTGGAGAGATACATGCACAAGTTTACATGGAGGAAGAAAAATAAGGATAATGAATTTGAGTCCATTTTAAAGGACATTGTTATTTTTAATGATTTTCTAAATGAAGAATAAATTTTTTTAATTTTAATTTTTTTCTTTCTTTTTTTTTTCAATTTTTTTTTTTATTTTATTGGAAACATTTAGGGGTATTCATTTTTTAAAAAATTTTTTAATTTCGTTAATTTTTGAATAAATTATATTAAAATAAAAAGTGGTGGTGGTATAACATAATAGTACCCTTTTTTGTATTCTTCCATTATTACTTTAAAAAAAAATTATTAATAATTGCCTGATACTTATGACAAATTTCACGAAAATATGATTATACAAAATATATGTTAAAATATTAGTAAGAGATTTCTTTTAGACGAAGATTCTCCTCAAAAAAACTTTTTTAAATAAACATTTTTTAAAATTTTTTAACTTTTTCTAGCATAAAAAAACATGGGAAATCAGAAAAAAAAAATTCTAAAATTTTTCCAAAAAAAAGTTTAAAAAAATAAAAAAAATAACAATCTGATAAAAAAAAATGCTTAAAACGTATTTTTTAAGCAAAATAATCAAAGGAGATCCTTATCTAAAATTCAACCGTTTAAATATTAATAACTAGAAAATTTGTGATCAAAAATGTTTAAAATTTTAATATGATAAAAAGAAGAATCTTTTTTAACTTCTATATTAATTTTGTAATCTTATTATGCCATTGAATCCATTTATTATGTTTTTTATGTTTGGTGTTATTTAAAAAACAAATTTATGAATGTTTAAAAGTTTAAAGATTAATAACTCAAAAACTTGTGATCAAAAATGTTTAAAATTTTAATTTGATAAAAAAAAGAATGTTTTTTAACTTCAGTATTAATTTTGTAAACTTATTATGCTATTGAGACCAGATATTAGATTTTTTATGTTTGGTGTTATTTAATATAGAAAATTAATTAATTTTAAAAAGTTTAAATGTATTTCTTTTAGACAAAGATTCCTCTCAAAATAACTTTTTTAAATCAACATTTTTTTAAAATTTTTTTACTTTTTCTAGCATTAAAAAACATGAGAAATCAGTAAAAAAAATTCTGAAATTTTTAGCAAAATTAAAAAAAAGTTTTTTTTTATTTTTATTTTGTCGTTGAAATCAAATAAATATAAATTGTTATTTTAACTAAAAATAAATAGCTTCAAAAAAAAAATAAAATTTTCAAAAAAAAATTTTTTTTTTTATCAAAAATTATAAAAAAATACCAATTTGATAAAAAAAATGCTTAAAACTTATTTTTTAATCAAAATAATCAAAAGGGATTCTTATTTAAAATTCAACCATTAGTAAGATATTAGGGTAAGTGTATTAATTTTACATATAATATTTTATAGTTTTTTTTTTTTATTAATTATCAGAAATTAAAAATTAAATAACTAAAGCGATATATAAAAATTTTATAAAGTTAAACATAGAAAGAAAATTGTAAACTTTAATCTAAAAACATATATAACAAAAAATCAAATGAGGAAAATTTTTTTTATTTTAAACTTTTTATTTATTGTAAATATCCATAAATAAGATCGGTCAATAAATACAAAAACATTCAACAAATTTTTTTGTAAACACCAGAAGATTAAAAATAGTCAATGCTAAAATTTCCCTCACCTCTTTGCATTAACAAGTTTATTTTATTTTTTGCTCCAAACAAATTATTAACTTTTTTCAATTGTTTCTATTTTTTGGAAACTAAAAAAATAATTTGTATATTAAAAAATAAGTTACCTATGTAGTTTATGATTTCTTTTTTGACAATAAATTGATACCATTGAAGCACATAATTGTCTTGAATCATTTTTAAATGGTGATAAGCGTTGAACATTAAAATAACATTTCACTTTGATGGAAAAAATGTTGCAAAATTTTTAAAATAAATTTTAACACCAAGCAATGATATACAGTATGATTTATAAATATTTGCCACTCTTTAATTTTATTTAAACTTCGGACAATTGCCACAACCTCAAAATATTTTTTAACAACGAATTTATTTCTTATTTATCTCAATCGGGTTATCCCATCTATACAACTACAAATGTCTATTAAATTTTCATTTCTAACGTTGATTATTACTGTATTTGATTTAAAGGAAACACCTTGGATTACAGTATGTGTAAGTAGGCGTGATAATTTGTAAATTTTTTCGATCGCTTCATTTAAAATAGAGCCTGAGCAAAATACAAGTTGAGTATTTCGTACAGATTCGAAATATATAATTTCTCAGCTATAATTAAACTATGTGTGAAATTTTATCTAAAATCATAGTGAGCATTTAAAAATATTTATTTTATTACTTCTCTAATTTTTCTGTAATTTTTTTTGTTTGCATTTAAGCATAAACTTGTCATTACACTGTTTTTTTAACCACCATATTTTGCGAAATTTACTTTTTTATAATAATTTTTTTATGTAAAAAAAAATTAATTATAGTATTTTAACTAAAGAAACTCTTTTGAAAGATTTTAAAGAAAGAATAAAAACAATTTTAAAAAATTTGATTAATTTTTAAAATTTATTATTTGATAAAGTATTAATGTTCAATATTCTTTTATTTAATTTAAATAGTAAAAAAAATATCTATAAATGATACAATTTTTGTAGAAAAGAGAAAAAGTTTGTATGTTTATTAGATTATTTTTACTATCATTATAAATGTTTATTTTCAGGTAGATTAAAACAAAATAATATTTTTTCTATAAAAAAAAATACTTATTTTGATAAAAATAATTTATGTGACAAATTTTTTTTAAACTTCAATACAAGCTTTTACAATCATTGAAAAAAAAAATTAATATAAAATTTATAATAAAAAATTCTACAATTTAGTTAAATTTATTAAATTTTTGTGCGAAATTTGTAAAAAAAATATGTTTATAGTCAAATAAAAACATTTGATTTAATTTTTATCACTTTTTCATAATTTATATTTAGAATGTAGCTACATCTTTTTTTTTATTTTATTTATATATGAAATTTTTTTGAATTTTAGACATTGACTTTATTATACTAAAAATTATATTATTGTACTAATTATATAATTTTAGAGTGTTAAATTTATTGTTAGTATAATAACTACTAAAGAGACAATTATTATTGTAAAATTCTAAGTCATGAAGATAACTATAATTTAAGAAGCGTAAGAATAATTAATATTTTATTGTAATATATTTTGATTTATTTAAAAGACGTTTCTTTGATATATTACGAAAGTTTGTAAAATTTTAATGTAAAAAGAAATAAAATTTTTAAAAAACTTTTTATAAATATAATAGACTGTTAATTAAAGCATCTTTAATCAGTGCTCCACATCAACAGTAATTGCTATTTTAATTTAGCTATATATAATATTATATTTTATCTAATACAAAAAATTATACAAAAAAGTAAAAATAAGTTATATTTATGCTGGTATCACTCTTATGCATGATAGAAATAAAAAAAAATTTTAATTTTACTTATAAAAAAAAATGACCAAAAAACTTTATAAAAAATTTAATAGTTACTTGTAAGTAAATAAATAAATAAGATAAATTATAAAACTACTAATTTTTATTAATTTAACCTTTTTTAAAGTATACCAAAGTTAGTCAGAACGCTAGATTTTCAAAAAATTAGTAAATCTAATTGAAAAGTAATAAAAGATATTAATTAAATCATGAAAACGTTACACAAGACTGATTACATTTTAAAAAGAGCTATCTTTTAAATAAGAAAAAACTATAAAAAAGTTTTCTTCTATGAAAATTATAAATTATTTATATAATTATTTTACTATGAATTATCTTTTACAAGATTTTTACATTTTAAATAAGTATTTTAAAAAGAGATAAAAGTCAAATTTAATTTTATTATAAAATTTATAAATTAAAAACATTGTTTTTATTATAAAAAAAAAGTTGAAACCAAATTAAAACTTTTTCAATTAAAATTTTCTGTAAATTTTTATGATATTTTACATATCTTTTAATATTTAATATCTAGAATAATATATAATTGTGATCCGTAGTTCTGATTTTGGCTTAAAATAAATCCTGAGCCCAAGTCTTAAAGAAACATACCGAATATTAGCAATAAATTATTACAATCATTAGCATACTAAATAAATTTTAAGTAATTATTTAAAAAAGGACAATATGATTTTTGTAAAATATTCCAAGTATAGAATAAATAATAAACCTTTATAAAAAAATTCTGTTAAATAATCAGTAAATAAGTTTCTAGAAAGAAATAAAATAGTATAAAGTAATTATAATTTAAATGATAATTTCATTAAATTTTCAGTCCTTATTTTTTTTAAATAATACCAGAGAGATGATAAAACGGCTGAATTGTGCAAGTGGAGACACCTCAAATAACTTTTTTAAAAATAGATTTTTTTTTTACAGAGTTGTTTTTTTTTAATTTTTTTTATTGATGCTTTTAGTTGTTTATGTTTATTTTTATGTTATTTTTTTGAAAAAAATAAAAGTTTATGTTGTTTAAAGTTTATTAAAAATTTAAAAAAATAAAAAAATAATTTATAAACGACTTTTTTTAAGGCGTTGAGAAAGTCGGCCCATAAATTATTTTTATTTGCTCGGCACCAGGCAAACTCCCACAGTCGCTTCTCCATTCCTTTCTTCGTTCTTCCTCGAGAAGGAATCAGCAGTTTGTAACCGTTCCATGTTCTCTCTATGGTATTTGTGTGAATACCAGTTATTAGATCCTTGAAGCTTATACTATGGTTTACTGTATGGTGCTTCAGACCCAATTGTTTCTCAATTCCATTGTACCCTCGCCAAAGATCAGTGTGAATGATCGAGCCTGGGGCGACGTGCTTCTTGATGACGTCAAGAAGCGTTTCACTGTCCCGTTTTTCAACAGGAACAGCGAAAACGCGTCTCTCCTCCGTCCTTTCCACACCGCCAACAACCCAGACTTTATCTACACAGGTCCCCGAGTTGTATTTCCGCTTCCCCATTTTGGTTCATCTANCTCACCAAGAGAAAGATGGTCAGCAGCAAAAAAAGTACCCTTTCTCGCTGCTACACTTTTTCTACAATTTTTTTTGCCGCATTTAAATAACAACTTTGCTTTGAGCAATTTCATTGGACAGCCACATTTTTTACAGTTCATATCTTTTTTTATAATTCCTTTATTTTGTAGAAATTTTAGTGCTGCATTTTCATCGAAAAAAATTATTGATAAGCTTTTTACTAAAGGGATTGATGCCATTTTAGTTTTTGTGGAATATTTTGCTTATTTTTGTCGTAACAAATTAATATTTGATCAAATTTCAAATTCCAGTCTCTTTTTTTTTATATTTTAGAATATTATTTTAATAATATTGAAATTTCGATAATTAATAGGTTTTTTTTTTTATTTTTAAATTTTAAAAAAAAAATTTATTTATGTGGAAAAAAGTATTTTGTTTTTATTTTTTTTACTTCTAGTGCCAATAATGATCTAAATTTACTTGATTTGCAACATTTTAATACTAAAAAAAAAAGTTTTGAAAAATTTTTTTTGAAAACTTTGAAATTTTTTTACTTTTTTATATTTTTTTATTACTTTTAAGCCATATACAATAAGAAAAGTTTAAAAAAATTTTTTAAAAAAAGAGATATTTGAGGGGTCTCAACTTGTAAAAGAGATCCGATAAAACACTCTCTTTGGATTATAGAAAGCTTTATGACATAAAAGAAACATTTTTTAATATAGTTTTACAATATTACTATTTAATGATTATTTTATATAATTTTATATATATTACCTTACAAAATTTATTTGTATTAAAAATTAAGAAAGGATTAAAAGGCGGAATGGCCGAGTGGTCTAAGGCGTCAGACTCAAGTTATTTAACTTATGTAGTTTCTACAACTTCGTTGAGTTTTCTGATCTCGTTATCGAGGCGTGGGTTCAAATCCCACTTCCGTCAAAAAATATTTTATTAGTTTTAATCAACTAATATTTTTACTATAATTTAACATATAGTTACTATTTATTTTGAAGGAAATAATTTTTTATAAAAAATTTTACATAAAGTTATAAGATGAAATGATTTATATAAATTATTATTTCTTAATTAAAATAAATATAATAATTCTTAATGTATTGAAATGAAAATATTCATTTAAAAAACTTTGATTTTCAAGGTGCATATATATTTTCAATTATTTTATTATAGTTTTAGTAAAATTTTTATTGATATCACAACTAGTTCACAAAAATAAATATTTTTTTATATTTATTTAAAGAATCTTTAATTCTAAACTTAGATAAAATTTATTTACCTCTTTATAGAATAATAATTTATTGTGTTATTTATAAACGTTGTTATATATTTTATTTTTAAGTAAACAGAAATATTCTAAGGTGATTTTATTTAATTTTTATCTATTGTGATTTTAATTTTGCCAAATCTCAAATAATTAGTAAATATTTTTACTATAGTAAATTAATAACTAAAAATATTAATATTAATAAAAATGCATAATTATTTTAATTAAATTGTTTCAAGTTTGTTTTTTTGACATGAATAAAACAGAAAAAAAAAAAAACAAAATCAATTGTTAGAGTAAAAAACTTATAAACACCAAACTTATAAACTTAATTGATAAAAAAATTTTTTAAATAATTACAATTATTTTTTATAAAGTGTATAGCAATTTATCATTTATAAAAAGAATTTAATTAAATTGTTATATAAATTTATTTTATTTTATTATAGTAATAAAATAATTTTTTATATAAATTAGGTTAAAGTAGATACAATATAAGAAGATACTATTTTATATTAAAATAATGAAAAAAAATAATTTTATTTATTCTTATTTTTAAATTTTATATCATTTATATTATATCTTTAATAAGAGTGGTTATTTAAAGTTTACAAAACAATAAAATTTTAATTTAAATTCTTTTTTTCAAAAAAATATTTTGAATAAATTTTCTTTCATTGTATTATAAAAACATTTAAAAAATTATTAAATTTTAAAAAATAACGTTAATTTATTCAAAAATATTAAAACACGTAAAGTATCAAATTTTGCTATACTCATCCTCCAACTTATAACATTTTCTTAAAAAAATATAATAAATTTAGTGTTTTTAAAAAAAATTAATAAAAATTAAGGTATTTTTTTTAAAACGATTTATTCTTTAAGGAGAATAAAATGTTCAATTATTTTAAAAGTTAAAAAAAATGTTTCAATGACAATTTTTATTTTAAAATACGCTTTTATTCAACTAATTATTTTATTACCTTTAATTAAATATAAATAAAGAAACAATGTAGAAACAATTTATTTTTAAAAAAAAACATTAAATTATGCTAAATATCATAAAATGTTATATATATATTAATAATAAATGTCATTTTAAAAGTTTACAAAATTTTTTATAGTAATAAGTAAACAAATTACTTCTTTTATTCATAAAAATAATCTTAAAACATTATTTTAAACAATAAATTTGTTTTTTTATAAATTAAAACAAAAAGAAGGTAAAAAGAATGCTCCGTGTGAGGCTCGAACTCACGACCTTCAGATTATGAGACTGACGCGCTGCCGACTGCGCCAACGAAGCTTGGGAGCAGCAAATATTGACTTTAATATTACAAAATTATTATAAAATTAATACTTTATTATAATAGTTTATTCGACAAAATATAGATTAAAAAAAGTTACATTTATAAAAAAAATTTTTTTTGAAATAATATATTTTATAAAAAAAATTTTTTTTGAAATAATATATTTTAAAAAAAATAGTTTAAATATTAATTTAAAATAAATATAAGCAAATAAATAATTATTAAAAATTTAAATAGACTTTTTTTAGGTTAAAAACCTCTGATAGCAAAAATTACAATTGTGTTTTTAAGCAACAAAATTTTAAATAAAGATTTTATAAAAAGATGAAAATTGGCATCTGGTTCGAAACAAATTTTCTTAATAAATGACTTTCTAAAAATAAACTAAAAATTTGATTAAAATTTTTTAAAGTCAAAAATTTAATTTTATATAAACTTAAGCTAATGCATTTTACAATTGTTTTCTAATATTTTGGTTGGTATATCATTTTTATTTCTTTATTTGGCTTTTAATTTAATATACCTTATTTTATTAAAAAATCTTAATTTTTTTACAATGTAAATTTTTCTATTTATTAATAAAATATATTTTTATAGTTTTTTAAACTTTATCGTTACAAAAAAAATATTTATCAAAAATAAATACCTCTAGAAATATTTTTCTCTACATTTTGACTAATATACCATAGCTATATTATTTTCCGTTTTTGAGATATTTTGATTTATAGTTAAAATTGTTAATTTTTTTAATTGTATAAGTTTTATCTAAGACAAATTATTTGTTCTCGAGATAAAAGTAAAAAAACATCTTTTATATCAAAAATTTTTTTTTAAATTTTGAAACTCTATATCTTTTAAAAAATAATTTATTAAAAAAATGAAAAAATTTCTAATAAGCAATTTTTTCTCTATATTTTGGCTATTATACCTTTTCTATATCATTTTCCGTTCTTGAGATATTTTGGAAAAAGTGTAAAAAAATTTTATAACAATTTTACCAATTTTGTGTCTTTTTTTTTTCTTTTACTTGGTCATAACTTTTTAAATCGTATTTATTTAAACATAACAATAAGGAGACCATTGATGCAGTATTTGATGTTCTTTCGAGTAAAAATAACATTCACTAAAAACGGACGTTCCATTCTAAAGATATTTAATAAAAAGTATTTAAAAAAAAGAAATCAACATAATAATTAGTTACAAATAATCTTTTTTGTAAATGTAAAATTGTTATTTTTTGAAAGAATTTTTTTTTCTTTTTGGTACAATCAAAGTTTTAAAACTTTTATTTGACACAAATATCATTATAAATAAAGTATAAATTTTTGATTTTTAGTTTCAAATCAGGAGTATATTTTTTTCTTCATTTATTATCAATTGACAAAAAAATCTACTGTGTTCTTTCTTTTAAAAAAAAAGAAATAATATTTATAAATTTATAATGATAATCTTACAATTCTTATTAGTATAATTAGTTATAAATTTTTATTATTTTTTATATTTTATAATTTATAATAAATTTTAAAAAAAAATGTTATTATTTATACCAATTGATTTTAAAACTATATTTGTAAAGAGATAAATGTCAATGTATAAAATTAAACTTTTACTTATTTACTCTTTTAATTATATTATTTATTATTTTACAAATTTGCATATAGAAAATTTTAAAAGAAATTTTATAAAAATAAAAGACTTATTAAAAAATATTTTATATGCTATGAAACACATTATATATACTTTAAGATATACTAAAAATTAAAGTGATGATATATAATAAAATTGCAATCAGAAAATTAAAGATAATATCAAAAATATTATTATGCGTATATTTTCAAATGTAAATGCAATTTTTTTAAAAAAAATGTTATAATGAAATATAAAAAAATAAATTACTCTTTGTGGATAAATATTTTGTTTTCTTTTTATTTCAATACAAAAAGAGTAAAAGAAATGAAAGATTATACTTACTTATAAATTATAAAAAATTATCAACAGTTTTGTTTTAGTTAACTACATTTATGTTAACATATTAGTATAATATCAAATTACTATTTTTAATCTAATTACATAAAAAATAGAGAAAAAATTAAAGTGTTGATTAAATAATATATAATGTATAAATTATTACTTGTTTTTTAAAACACCTTTGATTTGATTTTAAAATTTTTTGTGATAACTTTTTTATTTTTTTTAATAATCATATAATATTATATAATAAAAAAAATATTTAATTAACTAATTTTTAAAAATATATCAGACTAATTATTTTTAAAATATTTTTTATAAATACTTTTATTTTTCAAATCATTTACCAATATTTTATTAATTTTACATAATTTAATTAATTCTTTTTTTGTCAAAACGTAATAAAAAGAATTTTTAGTGATGATAAAATTATTTTTAATAATTGTAATATGGAAAATGTATACAAAACTTATCTACAAATACCAAAGAAACTCCGGTCGAAAACTTCTAAGTTGTCTTCTAGTTGTTAATAGCTGTTTTAAGAGCTATAACGTACTTCGACATGAACTTATTTGTCATGAGTTTTCGAAACTCTTGTTTGTATATGTCCAAACTCATTTTTCTTTCATCTTCCTTCTTTACGGTAGATACATTCAATTCATGGATATTATCTTTTTTTTTTCTTTTAATTGTATCTTGTTGAATTATTTTATCTACAACTCTTTTAGATGTATTGACAATTTTTCTTTTATGAAGAATTTCCTCTATATTTATAATTTTTTTTCTCTCTGCACTACCAGTTTTTGTCCCACTTTGCTCACTGTCTTGCTCACCGCTTTTTTCACCTTCTGCTGTTAAACTTTGAATCCTGCTCTTATCTTCTCCTTGTTTCTTTGGACTGAAAAATCTCTTTCTACGTTCTTCTTCGTATCTCATGAAAATTGTTCTAATGGCATGATAATTTTCTAAGATTTCATCTTCTCTTTCATTTCCAGTTATAAATTTGTTATTTGTGTAAACTTTAACTACGTCTCTAATTAAACGTTCGTTTAATAGACTATTTTTTGTAAGACAATTGGTGCATCTATAAATGCAATTAGGGATATATGTCTTGTCCAAGTACATCAAATAACAGTTGTGAAGACAATTGTTGGTATCTTTATTTAGCATTTCTAAAAATGCGTTTTGTCCCATGTCTACTATTTCGTAGCCGTTCTCATCTTTACTTCTTAGCACAACCCAATTTATATCAGATCTCTTCTTTTCCACTGGAGTCGGGTTGTTACTGGTTTCTGACATTGTTGAAACTGAACACGATTTCCTGCATGTCGTATTAAAATTTTCTATAGTAAGAATTTTTTTTAACGACGCTACAGCGTATGATATATTTTATAATATGGAAAATGATAATCCACCACTCCTGTTCAATCTCTCGATGTCCTGGAAGTATGTGGATATGTTTGTCGGTAATCCGTGATGAAGAATTACTGAACACGTTTTTAGATCGACGCCCACTAAATTTCCAGCAGTGGTGATGAAAGCAAAGTATATATTTTTTTTATAAATATCTCTGGTTTCTTTCTTTTCTTCTTTGGTTAAGGTTCTACAGTACTTAACTGTTGTAAATCCCTCCTTTTTATACATATCCTCGCAAAATTTTATTTTTTTTATATTTCTAACTATAATAACTACTCTGAATGGTTTTTCTTTGTAAACAATTTTTTTTAGAATTCTTAGTCTTTTTAAACCATCAACATAATCAGAAATATCTAACAAGTTCTCTTTCTTTACCATCGTTTATCATAATGTTCTGCTTGAAGGAAACGTTCCTAATTACTGTATGTGGTGGAAGGCGTGAAATCTTTATTATTTTTTCAATTGAATTGTCTGGAATACTCCCACTGCAGTAGATTATTAAAATTCTTTTTGTTAGTAAAAATAATGTCATATTTTACGACAAATTAGATAGTTACAAATTATTATTTTAATTGATTTCATAGATAAAATGGAAAAAAAAACTATAGATTACAAAAAAAATGCTCTATTGGCAAGCGTGTGTAAAGCACTTGCCTGTAAATTTTTATATAAAAAATATACTGTTCTTTTTTTTATCATAAATATAAATATTATTTCAATTAGAATTGGAATATCTAAAAAGGTTTACAAACATAATTCTCTTTTTTATATATTTGATTCCAAATGTCATGAAGCTAAGTTTTTAAATAATTGGAATATAAATAAAAAGAATCTGAAATGTTTTCATTATTTTTTTTGTTTTAGAACTTTTGATTACATTATTTTAAGACTTTTGTAAGTAAAGTTAATTTATAGTATATTTGTTTTTAAAGAAAATAGGAAACAAAAAATTGTAATTTAGGTTAATTAACTAAATTTTTAAATATAACAATTTTAGACAAATTTAAATAGAATTATTTAACTATTTTATTCAAATTTGTAAAAAATAATAAAAACTTTATTTATTACAAAAAAAAAACTATAATACCCTTTTTATATTTACATGCAGAAAAAGATTCACATCGTTTAACACAAAAGAAACATTTTAATAGACAAATTTTTGAATTTAAAATATGAATATTTATAAAATATTGAAAACTGAAATGATTTTTTATATGTACCAAATTGATCCAAGAAGATCAAAAATTAGCGTTTTTTTTGTGCTTGAAAAAAGAGATCAGACTCTTGATCAAATCAGAATTGCTGGCCTTCAAAATATTATTTTATTGTAAGTTTTAATTTTGTTTAATATTTTGCTACAAGAAATGTATATATACATATATAAATAAATTAAAATACTTATAAGGTATTATTTTTTCTTTTCTTTTAAAAATAAAAAAAATAGGAAAATTTTATTTTTTAAAGAATTATTTGATATTAAAACTTAAATTTCATTAAATACCTTATTTTTCTTTTTTTTAAATTTGTAATCATAGATAGTTTTATGTTTCTAAAAGATTATATTTAATATTTTTATTACCTTAAAATCCCATAGAAAAGTCCGTTTTAATTTTTTATTGCTAGTTAGTATTTTAAATATAATTTTTTTTACAACAAACAAAATACTAACTAGCAAATGATTTAATAAATTTTAGAATTATCCTATAAGTGCAAAAAACTAAAACTTTTGTCGATATCTACATTTTCGTTTTCACTATCTTCGCGGTGAATCTTTTCAAAACTGTGTACAATTATATTCTGGGAAATGGCGCTAGAGTTTTTACTTACTAATACTACTGCACGTTGATAACTCATTCTTTGGCACCTTTCTGTTAGTTCTTCGCCATTTTCAAATACCCATAACTCTTTTAAAAACTTTTGTTAATAAAATTTTAAGGGATGTGATCCCTTTACAATTCTCTTTGTAACTTAAAAAAAATTTAAATTTGTCAAATAAAAATTCATAAAAAAAAAAGATTGTCCTTTAACATGGACTCGAATTCTTTATTTCTATTTTTTTTCGCCACGTTTATTCGTACATGTAGCTTTCTAACATCTCCTCCGTATTCCATTTTGTCTTTTGAATCTTTCTTTTACGGATCTCCAAACCTTTTCAATGTTTTAAGTATGAGCATTTATTAGTGAATCCACAAAGTTGTACATGTAATTCATCTTCAAATGTTCATACAGCAAAATTTTATTAAGTGTAAGAAGTACTTGTGACCAGAATTAACGCTGCAGAAATATTACTGGACTATATCTCTAGTTATAATTAATACTCCTATAATACTAAGTATATTAACAAAATCTTTATTTAACACAATATCGAACCAATTACAATAATAGTGTATAATTTCAATCGTGGAATTATCTGATAGTTAAGTCTAGTTAAGATAACCGTAAATTCTATCGTGGTCACGATGAATACGAGAAATATTCTATGAATACTTTAAAACCCTATAAATATAATAATTACTCATATAATATAATAAATCTATAAAAATATAAGAATGTTAAAATTTAGAAATGACTTTTTAGTGTTAAATTTATACTTTATATGGTAAATATATTCATATTATTTAATCTCTAGTCATAATTTTATCATCATTTTTTACTATACCCAAAGTCACTTGGGAATACCTTCTCACATGTCATAAATTATGAGTGTTTCTAAAGCCACCCTTTTTTCAAAACTTCCATTAGCGCTTCTGAAGCTCTAATTGAAAGAGGTTCGACAAAGCACTCTTTTGTTTTCCTGCAAATTCTTCAAAAACACCATTGCTGCGCTAGCATTCTTCCACAATGATTTTTCCTACGCGCATAAAGGGTTTCATCCACTTCCGCCGTAAACCCTTTTTTTTCATTCTTTTTCTTCATAAATCGACAATCTTTTCTTAAAAAACTGTTTCAGTTAACAAATGTACTTGGATTCAAATCCAATACTCTCTTCATAGTTTTGACAGAAGACTGTTGATGTAACTAAAATTAAATTAAAAATATCGCTTTATTTTGAGGTAATTTGGTTCCTTCAAACCAAGTATTCACCCTTATTCCACATTCCTTGCGACAATTTCTTAAATTTCATCGCCATCATATCTGCTTCGCTAATTTTTGCGACATTACATGTCAATTTTCACATTTTTTTACTTTTGGAAGTAAATTATACTCTTGAAGAAATTAAATTGCTTTTTCTTTATCAGAGATTTTTTTTCGGAACCGTTAAAAAATTGATAATTTTGAAAAAAAAGGAATTATTATTGTTTAGGAAAAAAAATTATCTTTTTCAAATCAAATATCAAATATTAATTAGCTTTATTTCCTTTTTTTTACCTTATTTTTCACCAAAAAATTCAAATTTTATTGTTTAGAAAATTATTTATTAAAATCAAATATCAATTACCTTTTTTTCATTAAATTTTATTCATTTTTCATTAAAAAAATCAAAAATAATTTTTATTTTAATATTATTATTACAATTTATTTTATGCTATTTTAATATGCAAAAAAAAATTTTTGTAATATTCATTTTTAAAAAAATCTGTATATGATGAAGATTAACAGAAAAAAACCCATTCTTTTTCTGACTCGTCTGACATCTATTGTTTCAAACCGAATCTTAAATTATTCTTGAAATATTTATTTACTTCAACTTCTTATGGTTGTAAAACTTTTGTAAGGCTACCAGGAATCACATCAATCTTCGTATGTTGTTAGAAGGTTTTCTTTACTTCATCAGTTATGTAGCAATGCGCTAAGTCAAAAATTAACCAGAGATTTATATAAATCTGAATCATAATGGTGTTTTTTATTTAAAACTTCTTCTATCCAGTCTTTCATTAATTCCTTCGTTATATACCCTTTAGTATTTCCCCTTACGACTACGTTATCTGGAAATGGATCACTTGAAATAGGTTTTTTTTTTTAAATAATCATCGTCTTTAGCTTATTACCAGCTGCTGTTGTTGCAAAAACAACAGTAAAATTAGACTTTTCGTGACCAGTAAAGCTGATGTTTACGTTGTCCTGACCTCGGATTTTTATTTTTGTTCATAAACAACATCAAACAGTACAGAAACCTCATCTACATTTACAGTATTGTTAGAAGGAATATTTAAGATCTCGGTTTGCATAAACCTTCAGAATTCTGTGCATTTTGTCTTGTAGTCAGCTATCAACGGTTGGCCAACGCTTATTCTTTTTTTCATGGACAAACTGTTTCTTACCATAAACCGTTGACATCACTGGACAGATATCTAAAAATTGGCAAAACCTGATACTTCTGTTCTCCTTCTGTGCTCATTAATTCATTCAAGAAACTACTATTCTATTTCGCCAATCAATAGCTTTTTGAATCTACATGCTCTTTTGGTAGCCGATAACGCGCTTAATTTTTGATTTCTCATTTTTCCATCCTCTGATTGGCTTGTCTGATACGTTAAACTGAATTGCAGTTGCTGATGTTGCATGGTTTCTACTGTTATTTACAGCTTTTAGCTTAAAAACGACTGTATATAATTTGCGTTGATTAATTTTTGAAAATAAAATAAAGTAAGCAAAAAAACTTTGCAGACGCATGTATATGCTATATTTGTAAAGATCACCTTACAAATCAAATTATTTATATAAAAAATTATTTATAAGTAAAAATTTATTCATGATCGGACTTATCTACATGACTTTAAAGTAATATTTTTTAAACAGCAAGTATATACGAACTAAGTATGCTTATTAAGTTGTAGTCTTATTGCTTCTGAAAAAATTCTATTCGATACTTTATATCCATTCTTTCATTGTAAAACATTTAAATAATAATATCTTATGAATTAAATAGTACCTAAAATTTTTATGATTTTTTAAAACACGTAATTTATTAAATATACGTTTAATAAAGCCAAATAACAAAAATAATTTCAAATATAAAAAAAATGGAAAATGGAAATGAATTATTCGAAAATCAAATCAAATTTGTAAACATAAGAATTGAAGAAAGATTAAAAAACAAATTATAAAAAAAAGAAGTTTATTAAAAACAGACAATAATACTAAAAATATGCGAAACAATATTCGGATTAAAAAAATAAGTTTAAATATTATCTTTCATATAATCTAATTAAGCTGCCATTAAACAGACTTAATCTTTCACTATACCGGTCATCTTCTTTCAATTCACTTACTTTTTCAACTTTAATTGAAATATCAACTTTTTTATTACCTTTTGCGGATTTTTTTTCTTAAAAAACGTCCATCCTATTATTCTTCTTTCTAGTCGTTTTGGAGTTTTTTTTCATATTTTTCATTATTTATTTATTAGAAACTGCAATATAAGCTTGAAACTTTTGATGATAGAAATCATTCATGATTAATAAACGATCTACTATTATTTCAATGTTCTCTTTCTGAAACTGTTTAATCGCATTGAATTGAAACTATTTATAGTATCATCATCAAAGAATTTTTTCACTATACTTTCTATTTCATTCTTATAACTGAAAACAAAGACCAAACTTTTAATAACAGGTGATCTTTTAGAGAAATTATGACGTATTTTTCTGATCTTCTGATGATTAAGATTTCTGTATTTAGCAGCAACCTAAAAGTATAATGATTACCGTACATTATTCATTATGATATATATTTTAGCCCATTTATTAGTTGCTATCTTTTTTAGATCATTCGATTGATTCTCTAAAACTGCTAATAATTTTTTAATTGTGCATAATCGATGCTTTCCTAAATTGTATTATAGAACAGGTGTTTTTCTAAAAGCTATTTTTTAAAGTCAATTTTTTAGACTCTTCGAGCACTTTTAATTTATTTTAAATTTTCTAATTTTATTCTAATCAAAGTAAATGAAGTGAAATAATTTAATAACAACACTTTTTTGAAAATGTTAGTTTTTACGCATAATTCATTTTTAATGTTATGTACGTAATAGAAATGTTTTTTGTAAATTTGAATATTATACATATAATTTTTTTAAAGAATTTAGTAATTTTTTAGTATAGTATTAATATTAACAAAAAGTAAATAAAACAAAACATTTTTTTTTATTTATATTTTTCTTTTTTCAAAGCAAAATTAAAAGCTGCACATAAATGTTAATAATTTGTCCGGTGGCAAACAAATTTCCACAGTTTTTTATCTATGTTTTTTTTGTCAAGCTTTAGATGGAAACATTACCTTGTATTTCTTTCAAGTGCTTTCGATGAGATTTGTGTGCACTTTAGCTTTTAGATATTTGAAGCGTTTATTGTGATTCACATTTATATTTTGAAATCAAAGTTTCTCTTAAAGTCCGTTATTTCCTTTACAGTTATCAGTAAGTATGATAGAGCCGGATGCAACATATATTTTTTTAACTCTCAGAAGTGTCTTACTGTATCGTTTTTCTATGATAACAGCAAAAAAACATCTTTTCTTATTTTTTTTAACACTTTTTACAATAAATGCTTTATCAACTATGCACTGAAAATTGTCAGTTGAATCAGTATTAAACTGACGGAAATAGCCAAAATAGACACTTTTTGTTGCACTATTGCACAAAACATGAATTATTTTACTATTCAACAACGTTTTTGAAAGTCTTGAATATGCCAAATAAAGTATATTAATTAGCGGTAAACATTAGCTGGAAAAAAATGTCATTTTTTTGTTCAAACTAATTTTCTACATTAGTTTCTGTAACATTTTATTATAAAACTGACTCTTTGTAGTTTTGTTTCTTCTCAGCAAGCTGGACATGGCATTTATGAAAAAATTTTTTTCTTCTTGGAGTAATTTAAAAACTGATTCTTCAATGTTTATAGTTTCCGAAAGAAATTTTGTTTGTGGTAAAGATAGTATTCAAAATTTTTTAAATAATTTGATTTTTATTTTCGTTTGATTTTGAAATTTGTTTTTTATTTCTTTATATGGTAAAATTTGTTATTTATGTATTAATTTTTCTTTAAAATTTGAATATAATGAAAAAATTTTTTTTAACGATTAAGAAATTTCATTCTACTTTTTAAAATATTTAATTTTTAAGAAATTAAAAAAATGTTTATTTATTTTTTTTTGGATAGACTTAATACGCACGTAATTTTAAAAGAGATCCTAACACAATATTCTACAATATAAAACGAAACTTTCAAAATTAGCTTGTTCTTACAATAAACGTTAGATGTTTTCACATTTTATTCTGTTTCATTTTAAATACATGTAGTTTTTGCTTGACGTAAAGTTTTCTCTGTATAACTTACATCATTCGTTGAAGTTTTTTTTGTCATCATTCTTTCAATCTATGATTTATCTGCTTTTTTATTATTTAAAAATGTTACTCTAGCTATCATTTTTGTGTACTCCGGATTGTAAATAAAGTTTGCATTTGTAGATGTTTTCCTTCTAAAACCTTTACCAATATCATCTGAAACATTTTTCAAAATAAAACAGTAACGAAGCGTGTAATTACTACTTCTAATAATTGCCTACTTAATCGTATACGAAATAACGTGTTTATTACAAAAATATGTTTCATAACCTTTTGTACAATCCTATTAGTTTTGTAGCTACAAAACTTTCTTTGAGAAGCGAAAAGCAGTTAATCAATTTTTAAATATTTTTATTTAAAGAAACTGAAAAATATCTTTTATAAATGACCAAATATTTTTAAAAACTATACTACTTACAACGTTAGCGAAAAGTTTTCCAATGAAAAATTTTTTCATTATTCATGTTCTTAATTTTAAAAACGGACAGATATAAATACTGATTAAAACTGGATTTATAATATGAAATGTGGTTGATCTAGTTGATTTTTTAACAAAATCAACATACATTCACGTATTTTCAGCGAATTCTTTATTGTCTACGATATAGTATCGAAATTCTTCTTTTTTAACTTTGTAAGCAAACTTTAAACGAGTACCATTTAATGCTACAAAAATGTCAATATTTTGACGTGAAATTCTTTGTAATCTTCCATTTAAAATTTTTAGTATCTTATTAAATATTAACTTTCTCAAGTTCTTCATTCAATAACCATAATAACAAGCAATATTTTACTCATCTCAATCTTCTTATCTTTTAATCTTTTTCTCTTTAAAGTTTTTTCAGTCATTTTACGCTTTGCCAGATTTTTTTCAAGTTCAACTACTTTTTTTTTCATGTTTATCTAAGAAAAGCATTAACTTCAAATTATTCAAAATGTTATCAATTTTATTTTTGCCAACGAACATAAGAAATCCACGAAAAAGTCTTGTGCAATTTTTAATGGTTAAATCTCTCGAATCATTAGCAATAACAGTTAATAATAGAAGAATAGTTGTGAATAGAAAATAAAACGAATTTTATATATTTTCCATTTATTAAAAAGATAAGCAATTTATATATAACTTTTTTAAGCTTTCATTCCATTTTTAGCTACATCGTGAATTTTTTCCACATTTATTCAAGTAATTTTATTTATAGTATATTTGTCGTAATAATCATATAAATACCTTAATGTCCAGTATTTCTGAAGTTTTCAACAATGGCATCTTTTGATTTAAAATAGAATTTTTAGTTTTTAGAAATTCTTTCAAATTTTCTAGTTCAGATCTATCTTACTATTTTTTTGACTAGATGCGTAATCACTCAAAACGAAAATGTCAACTGTAGTTAACAAAGTCGAAAGTGTCAACTACAAATGACATTTATTGTCCAGAAAATTGAATTTTTGTACAAAATTGATAATAATTCATAATAATAAATTCATAAATAAAATTATAAACAAGTAATATAAAATTTTTTTATTAAAATTAATAATTTATAGTATAAAAAAAAATTGTAGAATATTAAAAATGATATTTTTAAATAAATATTTTTTATTGTTAAGCCACATCAATTAAATATTTTTTTAAAGCTTTAAATAATTCATTCTTAACCAAATATTTCCTTATTATTGTCATTGCAGGAACTTTATGATTCTTTGAAGACTGGTAGAATTTTTTGCATGGTTGATGAGCTGCTTCAAATCTATCTGTTCCCAAATCACAAAAAGTTCCTCCATTTATATTCAAAATCTTATGATAATGTAATATATAATGAAGTTTTTTGCTAAAACCAAACTGATTATTGTAAAGTTTTATTGAACTTTCAACAATTTGGTTACTTTTTTCAATAACTTTTTTTTTTTCAATATCTGACAAGATATCTTTTTTTAAGCATAATTCATACAAATCAAGACATGATTTTATAGAATTTCTGCATAAAATAATCAAGCTATTTGGATATTTTTGTAGAAGATCTTGGATAAGTAAGACTAAACAATATCCAACTTCTAAATTTCTATAACCAGAGTAAAAAGTTATACATTTTCTATAAGTTTCAGGTGTTAAATTTAGTTTACTACTTATAATATTTGATTTCAATATATTCCTTATATCTTGTACAATATTTTCACCTCTTCTAATATGGCAGTCATAAAGCAATCCTGATAACGTAAATATTGTTATTTCAAGGATATTAAAACTACATAATCTTTGTAGCACAATATATGTATTTATAGGCAATATACCATGGCAAATATCATGAAAATAATCCGAATATATTTCTGGATTGATTTCTGAAAATATAGGATTTCTTGTTACATTCTTCCCATAAACTTCATCATTTTCCTCTATTTTTTGTACAGTATTAAAGTTTCTGTATTCACATGGAGGTATTGTACATATACGGCACGAAGGAATTGATCCAAATTCGTTATTTGCTGCATTAACATTGAAAAAAACATCCAAAAAACAATGGTCACTTAAAATTTCAACAATTTTAAACGTTATTCTTTTATTATTTATTGTTATTGTTTTTTCATCATTAAATCTTGAAAATAAATTTTTAAAAAATTCATAATAACGGCCATTAATTGGTTTTCCACCAAACTTCTTTATACCATATGTTGGAAGCAATGCCAATGTGTAAATTGAAGATAATTTGGACATATCTCTGAACAACTTTTTTACTCTTACAGCCACATGAAGAAACTCAGAAAAACCATCATTAAACGTGCTGCAATTTAATTCATCTCCAAATAATTGAAGCTTTATTGTTTCATTTTCAATAAATTCTTCATTTTCTTCTATTATTCTTTTTAAAAAATTTGAAAAATTTACATGAACAGCCATGTATTTTTTATTTTATGAAATTTTTATTTTTTCAATTTCACCAGTTTTTAAATTTTTAATATCTTCATATATTTCTTCATTTTCAAGAAATGGACTGCAAAATTGTAATTCACTATGTCCAGTTGTCTTAATAATTTGGATAAATTCTTCTACAATATTTACTACGGCATTGTCATTGTAAATTATTAAAATTTCCTTCTGTCCCACAAGAAATTGTTCCAGATTTTTGAATGTATTAAAGTCATTTTTGAAAAATATAAAAAAATTCTTTAAAATGGATTTTTAGACACATTTTTGCTGATTTGTCCATTTAGAATCCTCATTAAAATTTATATTTTTTTCAGTTTTTAATTGTTCAATTTCTTGATCTCTTTGTTGATCATTTTCTTGATCTATATGTTGGTCAATTTCCTCATCATTTTCTTGACTTATTTCTTGATCTATTACATTATTTTCATTGATAGTTTCTTGATCAGTTTCTCCATCGTTAACAATTTCAGCTTCTATTGTAGATGCAGAAGTTTCTACCACCTTAAAGCATTGTTGACGCTTCATATGTTTCAAAAAGCTTGAAGGATTCAATAAATTAATTCTAATATTTAAAAAACCATTGTTCTTTTTTCTTATACAATTTTGGCATTGAATTCTCCAATTAGCTTCAACAGGTCGATTGTGGAAAGTTTTCTAGTGATTTTTAAGTTCAGTCATGTTGTAATTCTCATTTGCAGCAAGATTTTCATCAGCATCACAAAATGAGCAAATATATCTTTCAATATTCCTAGGCATATTAATTAATCTTAAAAAAAAGTAATTTATTATTATGTTTATTATTTTTATATTAACAAAAACGATTAAAAAAAAAATATTTTATTAAATATCAAAAAAAAAAATTAAAAAATTACAATAAATAAAAAAAATAATAACATTTAAAATATTTAAATTAAAAAAATTAAATTATTTCACTTATCCATAAACTTTTGGACTTAAAAAATATATTTCTTCTTCATATTTTTGGACTTATATCATATACAAATATTTTTAAAATACTTTTGTTTCTGATAACATTCAAATCATCTTTTTTTATTCTACATAAACAGCAGGAAAAAGCATAAAAAGTGGGGTATTTGATATATTATTTTCTATTTTATATAATAAAACTAATCATTTTTAATATTTTAACATTTCCAATTTTTATAAAAATTTATAAAATAATTCCTTTTAAAAGAAGCTATTTAATTTCTAAAAAGTATGGAAAATAAAGACTATAGGTGCTATCATAAATATTGTAGTAATAATATAAATTAATAACATTTAACATTAACAAGAATAAATTATTTTGATAAAAAAATTATGTAACATTTGGAAATTATAAAAACTAAAGATTAAGAAAAAACTTTATTTGATACATAACAAAGCCAGATACAATTTAAAAAAATAAGCACATAAAGAAGGTAAATTGAATAACTTTTAAACAATGTAGAAAATTAAGGAAAAAGCAAACTGATGAACATAAAAACACTTGATTTCTTTATCTTCATGATATTTCAGTGATCAACGATTATTTTAATTTATAACATCTTTTAACATTTTATTATATGTAAATGAAGTTTTTTGTTCTACTTTTTATATGTTATAAAGTTTTTTAAATGTATATACGTTCATGTTTCTCAAAATGACAAAATATTTTTTATCTTTATTTATTTAAATAACAATTATTTTTATTTTTTATTGATAATTTTTTTGTAGAAATGAATGTTAATTTAGAAATGATGAATGAAAAAGAAAGATATTGTTTTACAGAAATTGAGATAAATTTTCATAAAGCTATAGAAAAAACCAGAGGAAGACATGAAAGAATAGAAGAAATTTTGAAAAAAATTAATGAATCATCTTTAGATGAAAATGAAAAAAAGTCTTTCAGTATTTTTCTAATCAACTGTACCAAATTATATTTATTAATAATGAAAGATGGTCAAGAAAAAAAAATATTAGCAAAAATTTTGTTACTGCTTTGGAATTTAAACTTGGAGAATATTCAAAAGGCATTATTAAAAATTCAAAATTAACTTCTTCTTTATCTTCAGAAAAGTTAAATAAAAATAGAAAGGAGTTTAATAAAAGAAATAATACAAATGAAAGTAATTTCTTTTTATCAAATTTAAAAAATAAAATATGTAATGAGAATCAATTGAAAGAATTGGTTAATGAAATGCTTCTACCAAATTTTATTAATAGGCATTTGATGTTTATAGAAAAAGAAAAAATTGAAGAAATTTTATCAAAATTTCAACCAGCTGAGGATGTTGTACCGGGACAATCGAGTGATCCTTTTACAATTATTTTAAAAGCATTACATGTAAGTTTATGGTTATTTTATTAAATATTTTATTAATTTTTTATCTCTAGATTGATCCAGATCATTTATGGAAAAGTTCCCCTGTTGAAGAAAAGATATCTTTTGTTTTTTCAAAAGGAAGCATGAGTTTATTTGGAGGAACAATATTTTTATATCAATCAAATGTTATTGAGGATATAATAAGAGTTGGACTGGCTTTGGCACTTCAAATAGGAATACAGTGCGAAGAGAATCTTGGTCAACTTCTCAGTTACTTTTCATTCAAGATGGGATTTCCATCTTCAAGATATTTTGGAGGCAAAATAAAATATTCTTCCAGGTTTGAAAGGATATAGATTTTTTTATTATTTAGACTATATTTTTTTATTTTAATTTTATTAATTTTTTTATAATTTTTAATATTATTCTTTTTTTACATTTTTTAATATTATTGTATTTATATATTTTTTAATGTTATTGTATTTATCTATTTATTAATAAATTTTTTTAAATTAAATTGTATTAAATTGTAATATGTTTAAACAAATATATTTTTGATACTTTAATTTTTATAAACTATTCGAAGAGAAAAAAAAGGCATTAATCATGAAAATATAAATATAGTTTCCAAAAAGTTATGTTTTCATATAAATATACAGTAAAAAATGCAAAATTAGCAAATTCTGAAAAATGGTTATACTGAGATGACACTTGACACTAAGATAAAAATGGCTAAAAAAATGTTTTAGACGTTATTTTTTGATAAAACTAATTTTTAAAGTAAATATGAAATTTTTAAAGAATGTTCAATATTTGAAGAGTCATAACTTTTTAAGAATGTAATTATCAATGAAGTTAAAAAAAACACCCTAAGTATAATTATGTCCTTTACATTTTGAGTACTTTATCATTATCATATCTATTCTTCTTCCTTGTAAACCACTTGAAAATATAAAATTCTTTGTTGTAAATTATACGAATATCAAATATGATTATAAATAATCCGACTTAAAATAGTGAAAGTTTTTTTAAATTATATTCTTTTTTTTTGAACTCATTGTTTATCATACCTTATAAAATTTTTTTTTTCATATACTTGTAAAAAAATGGCACGATCTAAACAGACTCAATAATATCAATTTTTTCTAAAACGAAAAATGTTTACTGATAAGCATTACTCCATGATAATGTTTTCATTTGAAAGCAGTAATTTCAAAATTTTTTTATGAAATTATGAAAACTCAAAAGATAAGTTTAAAATATATATTTTTTTATTTAATATTATTAATTTGTTTCAGAATTATTAAATGTAACAAAAAGTTAAAAAAAAATGTGTAAGTTTAGAAATTATACAATTTTACTGCCTTTATATTTAATGTTGTTTGTTATTTTCAGAATCTCCTGTTACAATGATGAAAAAAAAAATGTAAGTTTAGAAATTATATAATTTTATTGTTTTTTATCTCATGTTATTAATTTATTTTAGAATTTCCGGTTATAATAATGAAGAATTAAAAAATTTGTAAGTTTAAATTATATAAAACCTTACTATGCTTATTTTACGTTATCATTTTTTTCAGAAATATTAAATGTAACATAAGGATACAAAAAAAATGTGTAAGTTTAGAAATTATACATTTTTATTTTTTCTATATAATGTTGTTAATTTATTTTAGAATTATCAGGTATAATAATGGAGAAGAAACAAAAATAGTAAGTTTAAAAATATATAATTTCACTATTCTTATTTAATGTTGTTATTTTGTTTCAGAATTATTAATTGTAATTAATTTAATATTTTTAATATGTTTTATATTAAATGTTACAAAATAAAATTAATTATTTATATTTTTTGTTTTTTATTGTTTAGTAATTTAATTGTTTATTAATTTAATAATAATTAATAGTTAATAATATATATATATATTGGTTTTCAAACGGAAATAATTGGAAAAGTGATACTTCTAATATATTTTTTTTGATTTTGTCAACTGTAGTTGACAATGTCTTAGCTGAATAAAAATTTGCGACTTTGTCAACTACAGTTGACATTTTCGTTTTGAGTGATTGTCTAATCGTTTTAGGCACTCTTCAAAAGACGTTATGTTAGTTCGTTGTAGCAAGCCAACGTCAATTTTGGAATTTTTTTCGCATGCAACTTTGTTGTAATATAGACGTTTACTACAATACAAACATACATGCTTACTGTTTCTCCAAAAGCAAAAAATGTTGTTGAACGAGTACATATGAGACATGTAACTTTTTTTCCTACGCGTTTTTTTTGCTTTTGAAAAAAAAAGATTCACAATCTATTGTAATTATAGCAACTTTAAAGGATTGTAGTCATGTAGCAATTTTTAATGGCAATTTAAAAGCTTTAGCCATTATTTGAAGCTTTAAGGAAAAAAATGAAGTTATTGATGCAAATTTAGTTTTCAATGTAATATAAGTGAATTGTTCTGTGGCATTCCTTATCTGACATTGATAGGATAAATTAGATTCACTAGAAATTAGAGACTTATAATCTTTAACCAACGGTTTTGAAAATAAAGCAGATGTTTTAAGAAAACTTGTGTTATGAACTCTTTCTTCATTACTACATTCTTCAAAAAAAGATAAATATTCATTAAGAAACTTTTTCTCTTCTTTCTCATTTTCATTAATAATTTTTAAAAAATTTTCTTATTTTCTTTAATTTTCAAAGAATGTTCTTTTTTTCTACAAATGTGTTGATGTCAAAAACATCATTATTTTCTTGTTGTTCACAAAAAACAACATTTTCTTCAACTTTTATATGATTCTTTTAATTATTTTGAGTGTTGTTCGATGATAAACACCAAAATTTGTTCTCATCAGAGGAATTAAAATCGATTCTTTTATAAATGTTTAGATCAATTTTATAATCGATCTTTTTTGCTTACATCTAAGATACTTTATTTAAAATATTTTGAGAAAATATAATGTTTCAACATACTTCTAGCGTTTGTTTCCTTTTATTTAAAAAACTATTTATTGGTGTGTCAACCATTAAAATTAAAGTCGGTTTTAGCAATTTTAATACATCAGAAAAACTTTTTTTTATACCCGAATTTTTTTCTACATTTATTAATAAATTATTAGAAAAAACTTTGAAAGCGAATAAAAAAATCGTAAGTTATTTTTAACACATCTGACATTTTATGAAAATAAAAATAGCAATAAATAAATAAAATAGTGATACTTCTTAGCAAAAAAAATTGTCAAACTTTGTTAAAAGCAACGTCTTTACGCATATAAACACCTTATTCTCAATAAAAATGAAGCAGTTTTGACTCAACTCTTTTTTTAATTGTCACTATGTTTAAATAAATGCTTAACAATTATTCAAAGAAAGTAAATTGAAAAAGACAACGTGAAAAATTAATATTGACTTAAAACCATTTAAAATCTTTATTATAAATATCTTGAAAATAATTTTTTTTATTGATTCTCTTTCGAATGAAAAAAGTTTTACCAAAGGAAATTTTTGTTCTTGATATTAAAATAACAATCAACAACTATTTTTTATTATTTTAACCTGTTTAATCTTATCTTTATTTGATAATACTCCTTAATTAACCAGTAAAATATTTATCGGCACCTAGTACCTTAAAATTAAATCGTTCATCTAAAATAATACAATATAAAATAATTAATGTTAAATTGAAAAAAATAAATATTTTTTTTTATAATGATGCATACTTGCTCATTTTCAGTTCTTATATAGATATTATTCATACATATTATATGCTTCATAATTTCTTAGTTCTTCATATTATTCATCATTATTTTAATCCTCTTCTTACAATAACTGATACTCATCATTTGTTTCAATTATTTTTCTTTTGATAAATTATTTTCATCATTTACTTACCGCTTTATATGAAAACGATGTACCTTTCAGTTTTGGTAAAAATACATTTGTTCAAAAAAAAAAATACGAAAAAATTTAGAAAATTTATGAATCTCTTTTAGAGTTAGTCTTTTATCAAATAACTTTTTTAAATAAAATTTTTTTTACACTAATAAACAAAAAATTATAAGAAAAAAAAGAAAATAAAAAGCAAAAAATAAACTTTTTTATCACATAAATAAAAAATTTTTATTTTGTTATAAAATCATCACAAAAACAACCTATTTTCATAAGAGTAGCATTTTATTTAAAAAGTAATAAAAAAAGATAAAATGATTTGGGAACTATTATTTTATCATAAATTTAACTGTTAACAAGTTTAACGTACTTATTTACTTCAAACGCATCTAAAATGTCTTCAATTCTATCACTGAATTTTTAAAAAGCATTTTCTTCGACGATTAAGCAAATCTCAAGTTTCTCCAAGATGAGAAAATAATAAAAAAAAAAGAAATGGAATGTTCTACATGTGAAGGACCAACTTCTTATCAAAGGGCAAAACTTCTTTTCAAATATACAAAAAAAAGCTGTAGAAAAAGCGTAAGTGCCAAGAATATAACGTTTTTCATTGGCCAACGCTTTTCTTTTGGTGACATTTTTTACATGGCTTATTTATGGTTGTGAAAGAATTCAGAAGCCTCAATAATAAGTCAATAAAAACTTAGCAGGGCAACTGTTTGCGCATTCTTAAGCTATTTCCGTCAATTTGTAGCAGATGCTTTGGAAACCGAAGAATGTGTTATCGGTGGAGAAGGCATCGTTGTGGAAATAGATGAAATCAAAATGAGCAAACGGAAGTATAATAGGGGGCACCTTGTAGATGGAGTCTAGGTTATGGGCGGTGTGAAAAAAAACGACGGAAAGACGCGTTTTTGCTGTTTCTGTTGAAAAACGGGACAGTGAAACGCTTCTTGAAATCATTAAGAAGCACGTCAAACCTGGCTCCATCATTCACACTGACCTTTGGCGAAGTTACAACGGAATTGAGGATATTTTGGGTTCAAACACCATACGGTAAATCATAGTGTTAATTTTAAAGGTTCGGAAACTGGCGTCCACACAAACACTATAGAAGGAACGTGGAATGGCTTCAAACTTCTGATTCCGGCACGAATGAGGACAAAAAAAAAATGGAGAAGTGTCTGTGGGAGTTTGTCTGGCGCTGGGCAAATAAAAATAATCTATGGGCTGGCTTTCTCGATGCCTTACGAGAAGTCATTTATATTAAAAAATAACTTACTAATTTTTTAATATTTTATAAATTAATTATTTTTTTTTAATATAACCAATAAAATTTAAAAAAAGTCTTTTTTATTTTTATTTAGTTGTTAAATTCAAATAAATATAAATTGTTTTCTTTACTAAGAAGAAATAACTTGAAAAAAAGTATATAAAAAAGTTTAAAATATATCAATCTGATAAAAAAATAATTAATTTTAACGTGTTTTTCAATTAAAAATGACAAGGAGACACCAACTTTAAACTCCAACCTGAGAAAATGTGGTCTTAATGAGATTTTCTGTAGTAAGGGATTGGAATTGTTATTTTAAAGAAGATTTTATATATATATATTTCGAAGTAATATATATTAATTTAATTTAATTTAATAATATAACTAAATTTAATATTTAAAATAATTTGTTATATTTTTAGTTATAAAAACAATCAATAAAATTTTTTACTGTGATGATAAAGTGAAAATTTATGTAGCTCTTTAAGATCATTAAGTTAAAATTAGTATGACTTGAAAATAATTTACAACTTCTGAGATATGATCAAAAAAAATTTGAAAATTTGAAAACATTTTTTTAGAAATTTAAAAAAAAAACTATTTATTACTACTATATTAAGAATTAATTTTTTATTTCTTTGAATACACAAATTTTTGGAAAAAAAATAAAGATAAACGTATTTATTTTAATTATTCACAATGAATTTATTGCAAAATGTAACTTAAAATATTAGTTCTGTTCATAAAACTACTTTATTACTTTGTAGAAAAAAATACAATAATATAACTACATTACATTTAAATATGTATTTTGAGTACAATACTAGTTATGGGTACCGCCCATAAAAAGAAAGGGTACTATTGGATTTTATGCCCTCTTTTTTTTAAATTCATATAACTTATTCAAAAATTAAAAAAATTAAAAAATTTTTTAAAAAATGAATCCCCCCAAATGTTTTCAATAAAATTAAAAAAAAAATTAAAAAAAAAAATTAAAAAAAAAATTAAAATTAAAAAAATTTATTCTTCATTTAAAAAATTATTAAAAATAATAATATCCCTTAATATGGACTGGAATTCATTATTTTTATTTTTTCTTCTCCATGAAAATTCGTGCATGTATCCGTCCAACATGCTTCTATGGGTTCCATTATGTTTCTTGGACCTTTCTTTTACGGATCTCCATACCCTTTCAATGTTCTGGGTATGAGCATTTGTCAGTGGATCCACAAAATTATATTTATGGTTCACTTTCAAATGCTCATACCCAGAAGCACCTACTTGGGAGTATCCCCTCCACATATCTGAGATAATAAGGGTTTCTGGGTGAACCCTTCTCTTCAGTACCTCCATTAAAGTTTCTGAAGTCCTATCTGCTACAGGCTCCACGAAACATTCCTTAGTTTCCCTGCAAACCCCTTCGAAACACCACTGCTGCCCCAACATTCTTCCGGCATGATTTTTCCTTCTGGCAAGCAGGGTTTCATCCACTTCCACAGTATATCCCTTTCCTCCTATCATGTTTTCGTCCTTTTTCTCCATAAAAAGGCACACTTCCCTGAGAAGACTGTTCCAGTCTACAGTTGTACCTGGATCCAGATCCAATTCCCTTTTCATTCTTTCCCCGGACGATTCCTCATTTGCCCAATGGTATATGAATCTAATTGCCGTTTTTAATGGCATTTTGGTTCCTTGAAACCATGTTCCGACCCGCACTCCCACCTGTTTTCTGCAGTCCTTAAGATAACATCTCCATCTGATCACTGTGCCAACAGAAAGCTTCATTTGATGGCCATTTTTACATTCCTTTGTTTCAGGAATTAAACCATGCTTTTGAAGATATTCTACAGCCTTTGCCTCATTTGGGATGGTTTCAATAAGTTGCGAAACATTTATTTTTATTAATTTACTAAAAAAATAAAAAAAATTAGTAAATTTTATTGAAAAAATGATAAAAAAATATAAAAAATGAACCTAATATCAAATACCTCTTGTTTCCCTTGCTCTTTTAGTTATTTATGCAAAAAATTAGTTAATTTAAGTTTTTATCAGTTAAAAAAAAAAACATTCTTTTTAACTCCTTTACCATCGTTATCAATTACCAATTTATTAATTTATATGCAAAAAATTTTTTATTATCATTAAGTTATATGAATTTAAAAAAAAGAGGGCATAAAATCCAATAGTACCAAAGAAAGTATATAAATGTAAATTTTTATTATTTTATTTGGTTTTTATGTTGAAACTTGTATTTCTCTCCTCCAATAAATATCTACCTATTCTTTATGTGTAATTTTATTATTAGCTAGCTACTTCCATATTTGGAAGTATTAGCAGCGCAAAAACTAAAACAACCTCAAGAAATTGAAGTTGTTTACGAGGTTCCACCGAGATACCTCAAATAACCGCTACAAAACTGGAATTGGATAAGAAAAAGAGGCTGGTCGCAGCTGTGAAAAATGAAGAGAGTCTCTCGTGCGAAAAGCAAAAGCCCCTCCGGCTCAAACGGCCGTGAGAAGCGGAGGGCGGAGACACAGCCTATTACTACCATTATTATTGTTACTATTATTAATTATTATTACTATTATTATCAAAAGAATGAATAGCTATTGAGAAACAATATTTTGAAAATGAAACAAAATAATCACATAAATTTTAAAAGAAACAATTTTTAGAAAAAGGAGTAATATTAAGCTGAATAGAAAATTACCTGCTAAATAAAAATTACACTGAATGGAAATAACGTTGAATAGAAATAAATAATAGACCAAAATAGAGAAGGTAATTGGAGGAGGAAAGGAGATACTATATAACCATGAAAACTCCAAAATAAACATCATATTTTATCACAAACTCAGTCAGTATTATATTAAGCTAACGTCATAGATGAGTAACCAAAAGCTAGACGCTTTGGTGAAAACCTATAATTTACCGTTGGGATTAAAATATTTTCAGAATTTCTTAAAGGTCGCCGACATGCAACCAACAATAGCAACTTATGACGACTTCACAGAGTGGAAAAAGAAAGTGATACGAAGAATAATAAGCGAAGAAGAAGACAGGATTAGATTAAATGAAGAATTGAAGTTACTGTTTCAAGATCTTCTCAGCTTACCAAAGGAAAATTCATTTTAATTAGCATATGAAGCAGCAAGTAAAGCATTCTTTGATGGATCTTATGAAAGAGTTCTTGAGTATGCAAAGGTAATTGCCTTGCATTCAGCAAAAAGTAGTTCTAATAAAGCAGCACTACAAGGAATCAAACAAAGATCTCAGGAGGCAGTGGACGATTACTCAAGAAGATTTAGAACAGCACTGGTGACACATTTGCCAGGACTAACAGCAAAGTATACTGATATGGAATTTATTGAGTCATACTTATATAAGAGTATCAAATCATAATCCTGATTTGAGTTATTATAATCCATCATTGATGACAGGAAAGAAAGCATATTCGAAGACATTGTATTAAATTTTGTGCTGTATGATAGAGTTGATCCAAAACATGAGATTGATTTAATAACAAAATTGATGCTAGGTGATAAACTTGATTTCACAAATTATAATAAAATGTTTTATGAGGGAGTAGTCCAACTTTTAAATAATCACTTTGGTAGTAAATGGAGAAAGTTAAACTTAGAAAGAAAATTAGTTGAAGAACAATTAGTTGATGAAGATGAGACTGAGATGCTAAATGAACAAATGAGAATGGTTTTGCACAATTTACATGATACTCAGCACATAGAAAAAACCATAAAGAAAGTGCTAAATAATAAAACATTAAATGAATTTATGGAAGATTATCTTCCATCAGATGATGAGGACAATTTATCCGATTCATCAAAAAAAATTTCAAAGAAAAAGAGATATGATGAAGAAATAGAAAATGATAATTTAAATAGTGTGTTCAATTATGAGGATTATTTAGATGCTATCTTTGAAGACTTTGATATGATTGAAATAAACATGTCGAAAAGATTTAAAAATGCAATTGGACCAGATCCAAAATACGCTTTAAATAGTGTAGATCAGTACATTTATCATAGAATAGGACAGTTAATCTTTGATTACATAAAGAAAAGATTAAATGAAAAAGAAAAAATAGATAATCTGTTATTATATGGTATATTAGACGAAGAAAATGTAAATTTAGAACTCATGCTTAGAAAATTCATCCCATGCTTAGATTTTTCTATTAAAAAGAATAAAACTATTACACAAGAAGTTGTTGAAGACACAAGAGAAATTAAGTTAGACAAATATTATAAAAGAATGATGTATGATAGAACATAAGTGTATTCAACTTATACTGAAACTTCTGATATTAGAACCACTTCAAGAAACAAGATGGATTTCCTTCCAATAGCAAGATGTGAAGAGACAATACAAAATAGATCTTTAGATAGAATGAAGAAACTATTTGACTTGTTAAAAGATAATTTGGTCACTCTAGATGAAGTTATGTCACAAAAAGAAGATTTAGATTATGAATCAGATGAAGAAAAAGATAGCGAAGAGTTAGATCTAAATCCTATATTAAATAATGAATCAGATGATTCCATGACCAAAATCAGAAAATGCAATCTGATGCGAAGAATAAATTCTAAAATTAAAAACAAACCACTGAAGAATAATAAAGAAAATAGGTTTACTGATATAGAAATTAAAGATAGTTATTATAAACATAATGATCTGTACGAAGGATATCTTTCTGCTTTAAAAGATATATTTGTTGAACTTCTAGAGGAATACGACGAATCATTTGAGCTAGAATGAAAACAAATAAAAAATATAAAATAAAGTAAGATTATAATAGATAAAAAGTTTGACAACTTAGTATAGACAATTTAATCCCATGGTTGTCATGCTAAAAATATTTTATATAAATATGGCTTACAAGTGTTCAGATGACATAGTCAGCTGAAATAAAAACTTGTAAGTTACACCTAACCCTTTTATTTTATATTGTTATAGTTTTGTGGTCACATAATTGTTTTATCTGACCTTGAATCTCCAATACTTTGAAATAGACAGCGTCATTAAACTTTAACTTATTATTGCCTTATAAACTTAAATAAATTTTACTATAAAAAATAAAATAAAATAAAATAATAAATAATAATAATAAAAAAAAAATAAATATAAATTTAAATAAAAGGGCCATATTGGAAGATGAGCGACAAAAATTTTAGTAAAATTAGTAGAATAATTAAAACTGAAAAAAAAAAAAAATTTATTAGGAATGAAGAATCTGGGAGCTACTGTAAATTTTGTCTCAACATTGCCAGTAGACTTAAGACACTTTAAAAAAAAAAAAAAATTTTTAAATTAGTCAAGAATGAAACTCTGAAAATTAGCAGCAGAAGAATGGAATTTTGATGGAACAAAGAACTTCAATAGCAGGGAAAAGTTATGGGCACCGCCCATAAAAAGAAAGTATATAAATGTAAATTTTTATTATTTTATTTGGTTTTTATGTTAAAAGGCGCGTTCCGCGCTCTATAAAAAAAATCAAAAGTTTTTGCAGCAAATTATTAATTTTATTACTTTAAAAAAAAACTCTTTTTGTTATATTTAAATTTTTTTTTATATTAATATATACAACATTATTATTATAAATTTTTGAATATTTTTTAATTTAAAAAATTTTTAATAATAGAAAATAAGATAGGAACTAACTTATGATTATTTGAAAAATTATCAATTTTATTAAATCAAAATGTTCTTTATTATACATTATCTTATTAGTTGAATTGTTTAA
Organism: Strongyloides ratti; assembly: GCF_001040885.1. Classification (NCBI taxonomy): domain Eukaryota; kingdom Metazoa; phylum Nematoda; class Chromadorea; order Rhabditida; family Strongyloididae; genus Strongyloides; species Strongyloides ratti. The sequence continues at coordinate 30,018 of NW_020171524.1, read as the reverse complement.
AACTTTTTTAAACGTTTTTTTTATGTATCTTCCTGTTTTTAAAAATATATTTACACTATTGTTTTAAAAAATAGTGCCAATTACATTTATTATATTTTTAACAATTGAAATAATACTAAAAATAAAAAATGATTACGTTTTTCGTAATCAGCGTGTTTTTCTCTATTAGAAAAGTTATTAAAATATTTAAAAATTAAAAATAATTTCACCTACTCAATACTCGCCTATATATATTTAGGAT
>NW_020171524.1:0-29066 GCF_001040885.1 Strongyloides ratti | reverse complement strand
AAAAATATTTAATAGGAAAAAAGTTATATGCAAATAAAGGTTCAAAAAATTCATAAAAAACAAACTTACCTGAGTAACTTTGGGACCAGTAGTCATAAAATTATGAATCCATAGTCATTCGATAGAGAATTTAAATATGCCCAGACCTTTTTTTCTTTTTCTCAAATTTTCAATTTTGAAAAAAGTTATGGCCATTTAAACCTTACTTTGGGTCTAATTTGGACCAGTTAAAAATAATTTTTTAAATTTTTTCTTACAAAAAACAAATTCCCTGGCCAAAATTAAGCTATATAAAAAAATTGTTCTTAAAAATATTTGTTTTTAGTGTAATTTAATAAAGAAAAATGGTAAAAGTACAAACAGACTGATGTAACTTTGGGACCAGTAGTCATAAAATTATGAATCCATAGTCATTCGATAGAGAATTTAAATATGCCCAGACCTTTTTTTCTTTTTCTCAAATTTTCATTTTTGAAGAAAGTTATGGCCAATTAACATTTACTTTGGGTATAATTTGGACCAGTTAAAAAAAATTTTTTTAATTTTTTCTTACAAAAAACAAATTTACTGGCCAAAATTAAGCTAATTTTTAAAATTTCATAAAAAAATATTTAATAGGAAAAAAGTTATATGCAAATAAAGGTTCAAAAAATTCAAAAAAAACAAACTTACCTGAGTAACTTTGGGACCAGTAGTCATAAAATTATGAATCCATAGTCATTCGATAGAGAATTTAAATATGCCCAGACCTTTTTTTCTTTTTCTCAAATTTCCATTTTTGAAGAAAGTTATGGCCATTTAAAATTTTTGTTTGACCAAATAAGGCTTTAGATGTAAATTTTTTTATATTTTTATTATGAAAAACAAATTTTTTGGCCATTTTTTACCTATGTACAAAATTTTATGTTAAAATTATTAAAAATAAAAAAGTTAATTTTTTGCGTTCTTGAAGCTTTTACTATATGAAGATGAAATTTTTTTTAAAAATGATTACGTTTTTCGTAATCAGCGTGTTTTTATCTATTAGAAAAGTTATTTAAATATTTAAAAATTGAAAATAATTTCACCTACTCAATACTCGCCTATATATATTTAGGATTTTTCTCTTCCAATAAATATCTACCTATTTTTTATGTGTAATTTTATTATTAGCTAGCTATATCCATATTTGGAAGTAGTAGCAGTGCAAAAACTAAAACAACCTCAAGAAATTAAAGTTGTTTACGTACTCAACATTTTTAAAATTTGAAATTTCATAATTTGGTTTTATATTTTGTGACTTTGTAATGCATTAAAAAATATATATAAAGAAAAAAATTATTTTAATGTGTATAAAAAAATTACAAAAATGTTTTATAATTTCAATAATAAGTACATTACTATAAATCATAAAATTAATAATAAATTAATTTATATTTAAAAAAAATTAAAAAAAAGATATACTTAATAGAAACTTTTTTCTAAATGTATTATATTTTAAAAAATATAAAAAAAAAAATTTTTAATAATCTATACAAAAGTAAAAAATATTTTTTTGGCGCTCACACTTCGTTATTGCCCCAGGTTACAAGTCCAAACTCACAAACACAATAACTTAACTTATACTTTATTATAATAAAATTATAATAATAACAACTAAATAATAGAAACGTTTCAATCTCTCCTAAATGGGAATTAGAAATTTACATAAAATTTACTAACTTACAATTTCTACTAAGTAGAATTATTTAAGGACAAATAAAATTCCTTTATATGGGAGATATATATAAAAATTATATAACAAAAAACCTAAAATAATTAATTAGTAATATAAATATAAAATTTCTAAATTAGGAAGAGAGAGAAACATTATAATAATAATAAAATAATGATAAAATAACTACAATCCTCACTATTTATATAGATAATTACAATTAAAGATACCAAAACATCACAAATCTTTAACACATAATATAACAACAATTATATTACTCAAAATTTTTTTTTTTAATCAAAAAATTTACTAAAATATAAAAAAATAACAATTAAATTACTATTCTAAAGAATTATAAAATAAAAAAATATAAAAATTCTTATTATAAATTGTTATTTATATTAACAACATACAAGAAACAATTTAAAAATTATTAACTTTTTTTATATATTTTAATATTTTTTTCTAATGTCGTATTGAAAAAAAAGTTTATTTGTACTTACTATTGAAATTAAAAAAACATAATAATTTTTCTAATAGTAAAACTGATGGTTTTGTAATCAAAAAGTTAATCCCACGAACATATAAAAAGAATAAATTACAAGAAAGAAATGAAATGATCATGAATGATCAAGTTATATATTGATATTATATAATGATGATTAATTTTAAATATCATTATTTTTTTATATATATATTTGGTTTTAATTGTAGATTAAATTGGGTTTTAATTTGGATTCAAGATCCATTAATAAAGCATCTAAACTAACTTCACGACTATTTATTTACGTGCAGAGTCCAGTTAAAACATAAAAATTCTACTGGTAAACAAAACTGGAAAGCAAAGAAAATAAATTTTACCAAGCTGGAGTGGTTAGAAGCAAAAGAAGATTTTAAATCGGCTATAGAAGTGTTGCAAAAAGATTTAAGAGAAATTTGGAATATTCTGAGAATATTGGAAAAAGACTTAAGTTCAAAAGAATAAGTCAAGTTAGTGAAAAGTGCACATAGGATCCAGACAAGATCAGTTAAAAAAAATATCAAATTATACCAAAATTTGATAAAAGAATACAAAGAGAAAAGAGAAATCGCTATGAGTAGAAACACTAGTGCTGCGATGGAAAATAGAATGAATACAGAAGATAGTAGAAAAGGAACAGGTTCCAGTTGGAGAACCATGGAGAAGTTTGACGCTAGAAGTGGGAAGAATTTCAGAAAATAGGCAGAGCTGCTGGAAGACTATTTTATAGTGGATAATTTAGTCAGGGATGAAGCAAAAAGAGCCGCGATGCGTACAAGATTGGATGAAGAATCGAGAGAATTTCTAAGATCCAGAACGCCTATGGAAACGGGTACATTCTAGTGCTGCGTAGAGACGTTATCAAAAAAGTATAATGGGCAAAAAGCAAAGAAAGCCGCTAGTATGAGGGCACGTGCTTTTAAACTCGATATGCGCAAATAAAAATTCTGTGCTTCAATTTTAGAATATGCTGACCTAGTGACTGTGACTTCAATTTTAAAAAACGAAGAACTGTTAAAGCATCAAATAAATATGATTCATGAACAATTGAAGAATCAAGAAGAGCTATGGATAAAATTATATTATCAAAAGAAGTATGAAAGTTTAATAGAACTCGCTATGGACTTAGAAACTTCTTAGAAACTGATTTGTGAGAAAAAGAAAAGAAAAGACCAATTTTCTTGGAATGAGAAGAATAAAGGGAATGATAAGGGTCAAGGTGAAAAGAAAGACTATAGCAAAGATGCGAAAATGAAGCAAAATATAAAATGTTTTAATTGCAGTGGGATGGGACATTATAAGACCAATTGTCCATTATTAAAAGAAGATAAAGCGAGAGTAGAATTAAAAAGAATCTATTTTAAAGATGAAGCATCGGAAAGTATGAAAGTAATGAGAGAAACAAAAAAATGTTGAAAAGAATGTTGGAAAACAAAGTTTACAACAGGGATGTAAAGGTAAAACAAGAAAAGAAGAAGTTTGACTTGACTAAGGAAAGCAAAGAAACCGAAAATGAGAAAATAGCAACTTTAAGAACAGCGGTAGAACCATATGAATTCTATTTACCAGTAGAAGGTAAAGATGGAATATTGTTGAGTGGATTGATAGATTCTGGAGCGACCAGAACCATAGTCAAGAAAAGCACCGCAATGAGATATGGATTTAATCAAAATCTGCAAACTATGACGAAGATAGTTTTGGCAGATGAAACGATGAAGAAAGCTGTTGAATATTTTAAGACACAGTTTAAGATAATACCTGATATTTTAGTGAATTGCAGTATTGTAGTTGTAGAAGATAGTGAGTTAAGTGATAGTAAATATTCTTTAATAATAAGAAGTGATTTATTAAAGGCTACTGAAACTATTTTAGATTATGGAAATAAAACAATAATCATGTGTGGCAGAGAGATATCACATTTAACTGTGAGTAAAGAAAAAGAAAATGATAGAATAATAGCCAAAAGAGCTGCTATAAACTCGGAAAAAAAGGTTGAAGAACTAAAGAAAGAATTTAAGAATGTGATAAGTCAAAGTAAGGATGACATTGGAAGGTGTGATATAGAAGCTCCGAACTTTGAGATGACGGACAAACAACCTCCAAAGATTCCACGTTATCCAGTACCTTTCAGTAAAAAAGAAGTTATAAAAGAACAAATTCAATCATGGCTTAAGGCAAATGTTATTGTTGAAGATAAATTTGTAAAATGGATAATGAATTTGGTAATAACACCAAAGTCTGATAAAACAGATAGAGTATGCTTGGATAGCCGTCCGTTAAATAGCAGGTTAATTAGTTTTGATTATAAGACACCTACTTTAAAAGATAAAGCAGAAATATTAAATGGTGCAATGTATTACACAACGTTGGATCTGGTACAATATTTCAGTCAAATTTCAATTGATGAAAAATCTAGTAAATTTTTAGGGTTTAGAGCACCAGATAATACAACATACAGATTTGTAAGATTACCGTTTGGAGTAAAACATGCAACTGCTATTGCACTAAGAATTATAAATGTTGTTTTGCAGGATATAGAAGAAGCATTCAGTTATGTGGATGATATATGCATAGCGACAAAAGGAAGTTTAGAACATCATTTTTCTAAGGTAAGAGAAGTGCTAGAGAGATTGAGTCAACATGGGTTAAAAATAAATTGGAAGAAATGTCAATTTGCATGTGAAGAAATTCAATATCTTGGATTTTTGTTTTCAAGACAAGGACAAGAACCGAGTCCAAGTAGTACTGAAGCAATCAAGAATTTTCTACAACCAAAGAACTTGAGAAGTTTAAGACGTTTTTTAGGAAAGGTAAATTTCTATAAGACACACATAGAAAATTTGGCAAGAATAGAGATTCCTTTAACCAATCTGCTGAAGAAGAAGAATTCTCTCTTCGAATGGAATGAAGAGTGTGAGAAAAGTTTCTCACAGATAAAGAAAGAGTTAATGAAAACTTGTAGGCTAATAATGCCAGATGAAAAGAAACCTTATGTGATACATTGTGATGCAAGTGGTAATGCACATGCAGCAGCACTAATGCAAGAAAATTCAAAAGGTTTGAAACCTTTAAGGTTTTATTCAAAACGGCTGCAAGATAGGAAAACATTTGTGCCAGCTGTTGAACTTGAATTACGCTGTATAGCAAGTTCACTTTCATATTTCAGACAATAGGTTTTTGGTAAGAAAATTTTGGTCCTAACGGATCATAGACCGTTAAAGAAGTTAATTGAAAAGAATTGTGAATCTCATTTATTGAAGTATGTGAGGGCAATAAAAGAATATGATGTAGAGGTACAATAAATTCCAGGAGAAAGGAATATAGTGGCTGATTGTTTAAGTAGAGCATATTTGAGAAGAAATAAGGTTAATGGTAAACAAAGTGAAACTTCAGAAGAAGATGAAGAAGGTAAGGAGAGTTTCAATGAAGAAACTTTAGTGGAAGAAATAACAGAAGAGAAAACAAAACAAGAATATATGGAAGCAGTTCATACAAATCTTGGACATGGTTGTTTTAGTAAGTGTTATCCATTGTTGGTAAAAAGAGTTTATTGGACAGGAATGGAAGCTGATTTGAAGCTTTTTATAAAGCAATGTATTAAGTGCGTAAAAAGAAATCCAGTATACAAATCAAAGTTACCAATGAAAGCCATAGAAGCTAGTTATCCATTGGAAAAGATAACTATAGACATTATGGGTCTGTTAAAGAAAAGTAGAAATAACAAGACTCACAAATTTGGAATGGTAGATGTTTTGAGTCGGTATGTTATGTTAGAATCACTTGAAGATTGCACGGCAGAAACGGTTATGAAAGCGATAAAAGATGGTTTCTTTAATCGTATTGCGATTCCAAAAGAAATAAAGACAGACAATGCTAAGTATTTTGTAGCAAAAGAAATGGATCAATTGATGGAGATGTTTGGTGTGACATTAGAACATACTGAACCAAGGCATCATGAAGAGTCGTCGATAATTGAAAGAACTTTTAGATCAATTCAAAATATGATTGCGAAGTTGATTGAAGAGGATGATTATCTGGATTGGGACAGTTTATTGAAGCCAGTTAGTTATTTCTATAATCAACAAATACACTGCACAACACAGGAGTCTTCCCATTCAATAATGTTTGGGTGAAAAGGGCAATTACCTGTGGATTTGAGAAAAAGCAGAAATTTGCTGTATCTAGTTGATTATAAAGATGATGTGTTGGAAAGAAATGCAGTTTTTGAATTAACAAGAAAGATAATGGTTGAAGAAAAAAGTTTAAGAAATCAAAAGCACAATGAAAGAGCAAAAGAACCAGCTAAAATTAAGAAGCTTGGTACAGAGACAAAAGTTCTGGTAAAGAAGCCGGTTGCAGAAAAAATTGTAATTGGGAAGTTTTCTTCTGAATGGAGTGAAGGGTATAAGATATTTAGAAGAGAAGGAAACAATTTCTGGTTAACAAAAGAGAGAGGGAGACCTATAAGAGTATTTATGGATAATGTGAAGCTCGATCCAAAACCAGATGAAACCCAGGAGTGGGAAGTTTCTGAAAGATAAAGAAGTAAAACTGATGTTTTTGTAATCAAAAAGTTAATCCCACGAACATATAAAAAGAATAAATTACAAGAAAGAAATGAGATGATCATGAATGATCAAGTTAAATTTTGATTTTATATAGTGATGATTTATTTTAAATATCATTATTTTTTTATATATATAATTTATTTTAATTGTAGATTAAATTAGTTTTAATTTGGATTCAAGATCTATTAATAAAGCATCTAAACTAACTTCACGACTATTTATTTACGTGCAGAGCTTAGTTAAAAACATAAAAATTTTACTCTATAAATCACACATTAAAATGTGTTTTAAATGTTAATCAGTCTAAAAATTATTAAATTTATAAGTTAATTAATTTCGTTATAAGAACAAAATAATTATTCTATTATGTATAATAAATTATTTTACATATTATTATTAACTGTATTTATTCAATTTTTTAATTTTTTTACATTATTATTATTATTATTCAAATTTTTTCTAATGTCATATTAAAAATATATTTTTTTCACGTAGGTATTTAACACGATAAAAAAATACTTTTTAACAATTTGATATTATTTTGTTAGTGTTCGTGCCGCGCTTTCAATTTTTAAATTTTTTTCTTGTTATCGTTTAATCAATCTATTTTGTGATATTTTTTTAATATAATTTTTAATTTTTTTTTAGAATAATTATGGCTTATTCAAGAATGATTGCTGAAGACGACAAATTTAGTCATGATGTAAGTTTTATAACACAATAAAATAATATATTTTTTTAGGTTATTAGTAAGAATGATATTTATTATGGCAATTTTTTAATAAAATGCCAAATTTATCAATTTCAAAGTTCGAAATTGATAATTTTTAAAAACATTCCTGTTTGTGCATGGAATAAAATGAGAATGTTCTTCTCGCAGCACACACAGGATCAGGAAAAACTGTTGCTGTGATTCATGCTATTCATTTAGCATTAAAAATGGATCAAAAGTGATTTATACTGGTCCAATTAAATCTCTCTTGAATCAAAAATTCAAAGAATTTGAAGAACTTTTTCCAAATGTAATTTTTTTTAGAATTTTTTTTTAATAACATTTTTTTTAGAAGGTTGAATTGTTGACTGCGGATAGCGTAAGAAACCCACAAAGTCTAATTTTGGTAATGGTAACAGAAATTTTCAATAAAATGATTTTGGAATTTAATCACACAATCGAAAATGTTTCTTATATTATTTATGACGAAGCACATTTCATGGGTGATTTGAAAAGAGGAAATATTTGGGAGAAAAGTATAATATGCTGTCCAAAAAATATAAATATTTTGCTTTTAAGTGCTACAATTGAAAATTCAAAAGAAGTTGCTACGTGGATTACAACAATTAAGGGCAAACCTTGTCATCTTATAAAAACAAAAAAAAGATTTGTTTCTTTAGAATTTTATGTTTCTTCGTGTGATGAATCACTTTTGTATACTGTTAAAGATGTCAATGAAAAAATTTATAATGCTGCATTTGACAAGATTCAAAAAGAAAAATCTTATGCTACTTCTATTAAAAAAAAATATTTCTAACGTTTTGGATCAATAAAATGATGGTGATTGCTTGCCTGCATTATTTTATTGTTCAACAAAAAAAAATTGTGATTTTATCGCAAGCTTGATCAGATACAAGTACGATTTCTTGGATGAAGATGAAAAGAAAAATATGGAAACTGTTATTGGTAATGTTATGGAAAAATATAAAGACAGCGAGTTAATTCAAATGGAATTAATGATATACAAAAAAATGTATTTAAGAGGAATCGCTGTACATAATAGTGGATTGTTAAAAGTAACAAGATCTTTCGTTGAAGCTTGCTTAGAATATAAACACATTGTAATGAGAGGAACAAATGAAGAAAGATTAGTATAAAAGAAAGTAAAATTTTAAAGTCAGTCAGTCTTAATTTTTATTTTTCAATTACTTCTTCACTCATTATTATATCATTACGTTTATTTAAATAAAGTTATTTATTAAATTCTAATTTCTATTTATTATTTATTAAAATGAAGATATAATATTGTTTAAAATAAGAATGCTAACTTGTAATAAAGTACTAGATATCCCTCAGAGAGAGATAGTAGCTGAACAAGGGCAGTATTATTTTGAAGAAGATCAAGATGATAAAAACATTAAAGTCCTCTTTACAACAGAAACTCTTGCTGTAGGACTCAATTCTCCAGTGTCAGCGTGTTTTTTACGAATTTTAAAAAATTTGATGGAATTGAAGAACGTGACTACAACTTTAGTAAATTTATGCAAATAGCTGTAAGAGCTGGAAGACGAAGAATTGATAAAAAAGGATATGTCATTATTATGACAAATGCAAAATTGAATGTTGCTGCGCTTAAAAATAAATTGACACTTAAATCTTCAGTACCAATGAACTCGTAATTAAGTGTCACATATAATTTTGCTCTCGATATGTGTGGATTTTCAAATTACAAAGAATTCTTTAGAAATTCTTTTAAAGACTATCAAAAAAAAAGCTTTTATGCAAACACTGCTATTTTCAAAAAAAGAAAAGAAGTTTTTAAAGAACTTAATTTCATTAATGAAAATAATGAATTAACAAAAAAAGGAATGATTGCTGCGAATATATCCTATGTTGAAGGATCGATGATACTTGCTGAATTAATTGAAAGCAATAACTTACTTAATAAAAGGATTGATGCAATTGCTGCAACATTCTCTTTATTTGTTTGTTCAAAAAGTACATCAAAAGAAAAATCTCAAGAAGCTAGTAAATCAATTAGTGCTGTGTGGAAAATCCAAAGAAAAATAAATGAAATTGAAAAAAAAATAGATTTTTCAAAAAAGGAAATGTTGGAAGTCAAAATTTATGGTGAAATGTATGAAAAAGTTCAAGACCTGGTTAATGGAAAAACAATTTTTGATACTATTGAATCTTCAGAAATTTACGCTTTAATATTACTAAAAGTCATCAAGGACATTAAAAAATTGTTTGAAGAAATTATAAAATCATGGATTAAAGATACCAAACGACCATAAATTATTTAATTGAAACAATAAATGAATGTTTAAAAGAAGACGCTGAACTTGATGATTATAATGAAATTTGAACATTGCTTTGATTTTAAAATAAATAATTTATTTTATTATGATATTAAAATTGTATAATTTTTATGCTGCGTTTTTTTAAATAAAAAATAATTTAAAATAAATTGCTAAAGCCTCTAATTAAAATAAAAATTAATCTTTATTATTATCGCAGTCATTTATACTTTTTGATAGCACAGGAAAAAAACAATTTTTTTAGCTTTTATCCTGGTATTATTTTTTTTCATTACAAATCAAGTCACTTCACAAGTAAATCTAGAGCTGAATTTTAGTTAAGGAAAACCACTATTTTTTTTATTTACAAATGGTGGTTTTTAATAAGTTGATTTTCAACGTCAAAATAAAATTTTTTTTATTTTTTTTATTATTTTTTCATAAAATACAAACTTTTGATGAGAAAATGATCGTTTTTTTTCTCATTTTACAATAACATTGTAAAAAAAATTTCTTTTTTTTATTTTCTGGTTTTCGCGTATATTTTTTTAAAATTTGTTGATTTTCAGTGTAAAAAAGTTTTTTTTTGTAATTTTTTAAAAAAAAAAATATATTGTAGTGCTCCTCAACTAAAGGTGTTCTAAATTTGGAGCTTTATGATAAAAATTAATTTTTAAAATTAAGTAAAATTTTAGTGTACATTTTTTTGTTTTAAGAAAGTGCTACAACGAGAAATGATGTTTTTTTACTTTATGTATAATAAAATTATTCACTATATATTTTTAAACATTAACTTTTAGATATTTTTTTACTTTTTGCTTAAATTCGTTTATCTGTTTCGTTTCGTTTTGTTTTTTAATTTAATTTTTTTTATTCTTTTTTAACGTTTATTTTTTTTAGATTCTATAAAAAAATGTCAAGAATTACAAGAAGTAATACTCATTGTCCCGAAGAGAACCCCTGTTTTATATCATTGGTATATTAATATTAAATAAAGATAAATTAGACTTAAAACTTTCTGACACCTGTGGCGATCCTGGGTGTTATTTAATATTTAACTTGTTTCTTAACCTATTATGAAAGAAGAATCAGATGCGCTAATGAAGATGAGTAAGGCCGAATTATCATCGTTGCTATCATCTACTCTCTCGAATCAACCCAAAGTTAAGTCTCTTTTACTGGTCAAATGGATTTTGATTTGTTTTTGTTATCAAACCACCATTTTTTCTGTAATCTCCTTTTTTTAGCGGTTGAGAGTGAAAAAGTTGGCAAATTGATTCAAACATTGTCAGATGATGTCGTAAAAGAACTTGCTAAATTTTTTGGTATAAAATTCATGTCTTCAACTTCCTACGATTCTGTGATTGAATATTTGCAAGAGCGTTATAATAAAAAAGAATCTCGTTTTTCTGTTATAGCTAGATTGTCGGACACTTCAAAGAAACAAGACACATTATTCGACTGGTTTTCTCGTTTACGTTCGATGACTCATCAGTTCAAGGCAAAATTTAGTACAGAACTGTGCGATCTTGTGATTATCAAAGACATTATATCTCAACTCCATGAACCATTGAAGATTGAATCTATTAAGTATGTTGAGTCCACTTCGCTTGAGGAACTTAATCTCACAAACTTTTTATCTTATGTAGAAACTCTTCAACTAGCAACTTCTATAGACCAAATTAATGCATTTAAAGTTGTCAGAAAAAAGCGTCAAAGAAAGAATCCACGTTATTGTAAACGATCTTTCGGCACCAAGCAGAAAGACGTTGATACTATCACTTTTGATTCAGTCGATTTTTTGTCAACATGCTCGAAATTTATTGCTGTGAATCTATCTTCTACTGTTTCATGTAATATGAAGATTGATACAGGTGCTGATGATTCTGTTTTACCTTTTTCTTTTTACAAAAAGAATCTCTCGAATGTCCCGCTTCAAAAAACTTCAAAGACTTGTACTTCAGCTACTAATGCTTCTATTAAAGTGTATGGCTTTTTCAATTTTTCATTCAATAATGTTTCTTATCCTTGCTATGTTGCTGATGTTGCAAGACCGCTTTTAGATGGTAACGCGGCTTGGATAGCTGTTCAACTGCAATTATCTTCAAAAGTAGATGAAATCAAGCACGATCCTAATCTCCTCTCACAAATCAAACAAAAATTTCCAAACTTGTTCAATCTTTCAGGTAAACAAACTGGTGTTTATGATTATATTGTTGATGACGATATACTTAATCATCCTCTATTTTTTATCCCACCACGTCGTATTCCTTTTGGACTGGAAAATGATGTTAAAAGTATTATAGAAGAATGGGAAAAGCAAAACATTATCACGAAACACACTTCAATTGCTAAATGGAATACGCCATTGTGTTTAGTTAAGGCATCAACAAAGCCTTTACGTATCTGTATGGATTTTTCTGCAACTGTTAATCGTGTTACGAGTACTCGCTGCACTTTACTTGATAATTTTGATGCTCTTTTTAGAGATTTAAGTGATGCTTACTTTTTCACACACTTTGACCTATCCTCAGCATTTTTGCAACTACGGTTATCTGATTCACTATCATCCATAATGACTTTTAAAGTTTTAAATACTACTTATAAATGGCTTCGTTGTTCTTTTGGATATAAAAATTCTCCATACCATATGCAAACATTTTTATCATGGGTACTTCGTGATTGTGTTGAATTTACGAAAATCTACTATGATGATATTTTAATATATGCATCAAATATGTCAGATCTTACTAAATATACTTTCCAGGTTTGTGAACAATTGGACTATTATAATTTCGTATTGAACGCACAAAAGTCAGTTTTTGGATCCAATGTTGTCTGTTTTTTAGGCTGGAAGATACAAAACAGAAAACGTTAATAGACTGATGCTGCCAAAAATTCCATTCTTTCAATTCGCTCTCCCCAAAATGTTGCTGATATACGTACAATTTTAGGTGTTTGTGCTCATTACGCTGATGCTATTCCAAAATTGATGAATTTTATTCTCTTACTTTCTCCGTTGTGTCGTAAGTATGCAAAATTTGAATGGAGCTCCACATTAGAATCACTTTTTCAAAAATTCAAGGCTAGCATTCTATCATTATCACATAGCTACTTCTTTGAGAAAAATCGACCGACCTATTTATCATGCGATGCTTCAAGTATCGCAATTGGAGGCGTGTTAGAACAACAAGTTAATATTGGTGGAAAGTCAGTCCGTGTTCCAGTTTTATATTTTAGTAAAGCTCTATCTCAGTCACAAATCAATTACTCTCAAACTGAAAAAGAACTTTTTGCACTGATTACTGGACTTCAAAAATTTAAATATTATATCATGGCTTCCAACTGCAAAGTTTTTGTAGACCATAAAGCACTTTGTTATTTGATAGATGTCAGTCAAAGCAAAAAAACCAATTCCTAATCATATTTCTGGTCGTCTTCAACGCTGGCTACTAATTGTTCAATCTTATTGTCTGTCTGTTGATTTTATCCCAACATCTAATTTTTGCATGCCGGATCTTCTTTCTAGAATGGTAGCTACAATGGATACATCTTCTGAGTTAGTTATTTCGGAAATGTGTGTTGAAAGAGAGTTTGCTGCTGTTAACTTCAATACCTTCTTTTCGGAAAGTAATTTTCGTTCGGCAATCTCTGAAGATGTGGATATTGGCAGAATCAAAAAGTTTCTTAGTGATGGTTTTCCCGTTTTTTCATCTCTATCAAAACATGACAAATGAATTTATAGAAATTAAAAAACACTTTGTGTTGAAAGACGAGGTTCTCTTTTACAAAAATCGCTATTATCTTCCTTCAAAACTAATCCCTCAACTTTTAAAACAATTGCATAAAATCACAACTCTGTAGCTTCAATCTATTCTATGGTACTAAACGAATGCTATTTTAAGAATTGTTACGAAGATTTGATGCGGCTTTGGAAAGATTGTGCTAAATGTCAGCAATCCAGAAGAAAACCACCAATTCGTTTTTCTTTTTGGAAAGCTTCACGACCACGCTAATTTATTCATCTGGACATTTGCTATTGTTTTGGACATAAAATTCTTCTTGCTGTTGATAATTGGAGCGATTTTCCATCGGCTTGGCTGTTGAAGAGTATAACTTCCTCTTCTATTATCTCATGTTGTAAGGAATATCTTCTCACCTATGGACCCATTGAATTTTTCATAGTTGATAGTGGACGTCAATTTATTAGTAAAGAATTTTTATCTGTTTTTCTTAATGTAAAAATTGTTCCACCTGAAGCTCATCATTGTAACGGAAAAGTAGAACGTCATTGTCAAAACTTAAAGAAATTTGTTCAACAAAATTATGGCACAAAAATCACTGATATCTTAGATGACTATCTTTTCAAATACAGATATGAGACAATTTCGTTAGGACAAGAACTCTCTTATCATAAGTTTTTTTAATACTATTGTTAATTTCCCTCGGATTCTTAATATGAAAACTTCTGAGAATGCTAATGAAAAGGTTAGACAATTTTCAATTAAGCAAACAGTTAAAGCTTTCCATAAAACAGGAACCAAATGGCGTGAGGGTATAATTATTGATAAACTATCTGACTTCATATACGCTATCCGTCTTTCTAACGGTGCTACAATAACTCGTCATGTCAATGAAATAATTAATTAATATTTAAAATTTACTTTATTTTATTTACATATATGCCATTTTATGATTTGTACCCCAAATTCTTCTTGAGAGGGACTGTCCCGAAAGGAACCCCTGTTTTATATCATTGGTATATTAATATTAAATAAAGATAAATCAGACTTAAAACTTTCTGACAGTACTAATTGCTCAAAAATTCCCCACGCATTTAGCAGCTAAAATAGCTGGAAGAATATCTCAAGTAATTAGAAGAACACCGAATCAAAAAAAAGTACGAGATGAACGAGAAATAATACCAAGGGAAGTACAGAATCAAACTGAAATGGAACAAGAAATTAACCGTTTCAAAGGGAGAATGCGAGAACAAGCTAATAAACGAATAAAGGAAGGCAAGAAAATCAATGCGGAAGATGATATCGAAATAGCCTTACTTGAAGCCCAAATAGCGAAAGCGGACTAGTTAATGAAGGAAACGATACAAACTAAGTATATAGCTATGTGTGTGATAAATGATTTGGATACTAATTTTCCAGCAATAACAGTATATCTTAACCGAAGATATAGGAAAGTTGCTTACATAGACGATGGAAGTACAACATCTTTAATTAGCCAGCAATGCTGGGAAAGTATAGGTCAACCACTTTTAAGAAAGACAGAAGTCTCAATAGAAAATACGCATGATAAATTAGAAATAAATGGAGTAGTAACCCTTGAAGTGAAATTAAGTGAAACTGTAATAATAAAAGATGTTTTCTATGTAGTAAAAGATTTACTGTTTCCAGTGATATTAGGAAGAAGTTTCCTTAAACAGTTTTTAGTTTATATTCATGATTATCGTAATAGAATAATCCGCCTGGGGAAGATAAATATTCATACCATACAGGAACGAGAAATGAAAATACAGTTAAGGAACGCAAAAACTCTGTTAATAGCTCCAGGGAAACAAGGAATCCTTAGATTAACTAGTGACTATTATGGGGACACAGGACTGGTGAAAGTAAAACTGAATCCGGATATAAATTTACCTGATGGTGTGATTGGATACAAAAGTGTGTCGCGATTAGAAGACGGACAAACTATATTTTGGATCATGAATTTGACTCCCAACTCTGTAACAGTAGAGAAAGGGGTGTCCATTTGTATGGCAGTGAGAATGAAACCGGATGATAATAGATGCTAGTGATACTGTTATTGATGCCAATGTTTTGAAGTTGTCAGACAATTGGCTGGAGTTACAAAAAGAAATTATCAATTTTTATAAAAAGGAGTAATTAAATTTATTATTAACAAATTAATTCATTATTTAATTATTTAAATTTAATCTTGAGTTATTGAAGGAACAGGATAATGCATTAACTTTATTAAAGACATTGCTAACTCAGGCTCCAATACTAGCCAAACCTGATTTAAACAGAAATTTTATAATACATACAGACGCTTCAGATTACGCAATAAGAGCGGTATTGCTCCAAGAAGATGAGGAGAAGCACCTTCGAGTGATAGCTTATGCGTCTCGTACATTAAGAGATGTTGAAAAGCGCTGGCAAATAACAGAAAAGGAGGCATTGGCAGTTGTCTTTTGCAGTACGAAAGTTTCACCACTATATATGGGGGAAGGTAACGGATATATATACAGACCAAAGAGCGGTAGTGGCTATTAAGAATGCTTAAAAAAATCAAACGAAATTGAGAAAATATCAACTTGCTTTAATAGCATATACACTGAATATTTATTATAAAGAAGAGAAAGCGAATGTATTAGCAGACTTGCTGTCAAGAAATACAACGTTAGCATTGAAGATTAAGAATGAAGATAAGAGTATGATTACATTATTAACAAAATTTAGAAACCCATTAAGAATGGAGGAATGGGAACTAGCAAAGGATGAGAGATCGGAATTACAAAAACAATTCGGAACGGATTTAATGAATGTAGGCGAGTTAATAATAGTAAAAATACGGAATCAGCCATATATATATGTCCCGAAGCAAAATCGCCAGCAATTGATAATGGATTGGCATGAACACCCTTACTTAGAAAGACATTTTGGGCAACATCGGATACGGTCCCAATACAGCAATATTTTTGGTGGGAGAATATAAAAATTAAGGATTTGTTTTAAAGTTGGTGTCCCCTAAAATAACTTTTTTAAAATAAAATTTTTTGCTTTTTTTTTTAGTTTTTCTAGGATAAAAAAACACGGCGAATCAGAAAAAAAAAAAATTTTGAAATTTTTCAAAAAAAATTTTTAAAAAAAAAAATTTTTTTTTACACTAAAAAGCAAAAAAAATAATAAAAACAAAGGAAAAAGAGGAAAAATGATAAAAAAAACCAAAAAAAATGAAAAAAAAAAAAAAATGAAAAAAAAAATTTTTTTTTTACTTAAAAAAAATTTTTTTGAATTTTTTTAAAATTATCAAAAAAACAACGCATTTTCATCAAAAAAGTCATCAAAAAAAGGTAAAATGATTTGGAAATTGATATTTGATCATAAATTTAACTGTTAACAAATTTAACAAACTTATTTACTCAAAACACTTCTAAAATGGCTCCAATTCCACCATCAAGTAATTTTAAAGAAATTTTCTACAACGAAGAATCTGCTTTCAAGTTTCTCCAAGATGAAAAAATTTTCAAAAAAAAAAATGGATTGTCCTGCATGTGGAAGCCCAACTTCTTTTAAAAGGGCGATACAAATTTTCAGATGCACAAAAAAAAGCTGTAGAAAAGCCGTAAGTGCCAAAACTGAAACGTTTTTCGCCTGCCAGTGCTTTCCGCTTCAAAAATTCTTCACATGTCTTACCTATGGTTGTGGAAGAATCCAGTAGCTTAAATAAAGGGTCAGTGTGAAGTAAGTAGTGCAACTGTTTGCTTATTTTTAGGCTATCTCCGTCAACTTGTGACGGATGCTTTAGATACCGAAGAATGTGTTAACGGTGGAGAAAGCATCGTTGTGGAAATACATGAAACCAAAATGGGCAAACGGAAGAATAATAGAGGGCATCTTGTAGATGGAGTCTGGGTTGTAGGCGGTGTAGAAAAAACGACGGAAAGAAGCGTTTTTGCTTTTCCTGTTGAAAAACAGAACAGTGAAACGCTACTTGAAGTCATTAAGAAGCACGTCAAACCTGGCTTTTTATTCACACTGATCTTTGGCGAAGTTACAATAGAATTGAAAATATTTTAGGTTTCAAATACTATACGATAAACCATAGTGTAAATTTCAATGATCCGGAAACTGGTATCCACACAAACATTATAAAAAGAACGTGGAATGGCTTTAAACTTCTGATTCTGGCACGAGGAGGACAAAAAAGAACATGAAGGTGCGTCTATAAGAGTTTGCTTAGCGCCGGGCAAATAAAAAAACCTATGAGCTGGCTTTCTTGATGTCTTACGAGAAGTCAGTTATATTAAAAAATAATTTACTAATTTTTAAATATTTTATTAATTTATTATTTTTATTTAACCAATAAAATTTAAAAAAAGTCTTTTTTATTTTTATTTAGTTGTTAAAATCAAATAAATATAAATTGTTTTCTTAACTTAGAAGAAATAACTTGAAAATAAAAAATTTTTTTTTTTTTCAAAAATTTTCAAAAAAAAAAATTTTTTATTTTTTTATCAAAAAATAAAAAAAATTATAAAATATATCAATTTGATGAAAAAATAATTCATTTTGACGTGTTTTTCAATCAAAAGTGGCAAGGGGACACCAACTTTAAACTTCAACCAAAATTAAATTTCAATGCGAAACATGTGCAAAAGTAAGGTTCCAACCAGGCACAACTAAAGCGAATTGGCAAGGACGTTGGGAACCCTCTTCTTTTCCGTTTGAAAGACTAAATATGGACATTTGAGGACCATTACCAGAAACGGAACATTATAATAGATATTTATTAATGATAATAGATGACTTTAGTAAATATGTAATTGTGATACCATTGAGATCTTCAACAGCAGAAGAGATAACTAAGCAATTAATAACAAGAGTTTTCCGTATTTGGTACACCACGATTAATACGAAGTGATAATGCGCCATATTTCAATTCTACTACAATATTGTTAGCATTAAAACAATGGGGAGTCGAAATACGATTTTCAACCTCATACAACCATAATTCTAATGGAGAAGTAGAACGATTCAATAGAGTGATTAATGAAGTAATTGCTGTTTATAAAGCTGAAAATATATGGGATATTATAGTTCCTATGGTAGTGGGAGCCTACAATAATCAGAAACAAACTACGACAAAGATGGCACCTAATCATTTAATTTTTACAAAGTATAGAAGTATGGAAGACAACTACCTTCACTTTCCGAAGTATATTCAGAATGAAAAATATCATCGTTAGGAGTACGACGAAATTCTGGGAAGGGTGAGGGAGATACTCCAAGAGAATAAAGAAGCAAAAGGAAAAGCAGAGAAAGATACTATATTCAGAAAGGGTTAATCGGTATATGTAAAAATACTAGATAAGGTAGGAAATGAAAAGAAAATAAAGAAAAGATACAAGGACCCGTACATCGTGTCAGAAATAAACAATTCCACCGGTAATTGTAAACTAGTAAAGCGTACGCAGAGAGGAAGACAAATAAAAGGCACAATACGAGCACATGTAAAACAATTAAAATTAATCCAAGAAGAAAATTGAATAATGATAGTGATTCAAAATAACAATTTTATTAAGATAAACATAATGAATGATAACGGTAGGAGAATAGCTGTTGTTGAAAAATTATTAAAGACAGCAGTATCATTTCAAAGAATTGGTTTAAAATTTGAAGATTGTATAGTAACAATAATTAGATCATAAGGAGAAAGTATCAAATATAAAAAAAATTTTTATTATACTTCCTCAATAGATGAAGTTCCAGAGTTTCTTTTCCTAGCAGCATTATCAAAAGTAGTAGATTTTACTAAAACCTTTTTCAGGAATTGTCCTCTAAATTTAGTGATTAGAAAATAAAAAAAAAAAATAAATAAATAATAAATAAAAATAGTTTTAATATTTAGAATCAAAATTTTAGTATTTAGTTTAATAATTTAATACTTAGTTTATTAATTAATACTTAGTGATTAATATTTAGTATTTAGATTAATAATTTAGTATCTAGTTTAGTAATTTAGTATTTAGTTTACTAATTAATATTTAATGATTACAATTTAATATTTAGGATTAGAAATTAAAAATATAGTTTAAAATTTAATATTTAGTGGTTAATATTTAGATTAAAGTAAATTACTAATTAATGGTTAGGTAATTAATTTGATTAGTTTTGTTAGTACTTACAATAATGTTATTAAACAAGTTAATACAGCCAGGAGTGCATTCTGAATAAAATTTGACCAACCAGTAAAGTACTCTTGACTGCAAAAATTAGAAGGGTCTAAGAACCCTTCTTTTGGTACACAGGAAATAAAATTCATCTGAAATTAGTGGTTATTAAAAAAAAAAAAAATAATAATAATAAATATAATAATAATAATAATAATAAAATTTAAAATAAAATGTTAAAAATAATAATAACTAAAAATTTAAAAGAGAATAGAGGATAATTAAATTTTAATAAATTAGTAAAAATTTAAAAGAAATAAAAATTTATAAAATAAATTGGGAAAAAGAAACCGGAAGTTACAGTAGAGAAAGTTATTTTATCACAATAGTGGATTTAATTCTCTTAGAAAGTGATAAAGAGAATAACAGTAATACAATGAATCGGATAATTAATGAAGAAATTGAAATACTTTATATGGAAATTAAAAGATTTGGGAATGGTGATGTAATGGAAGGAAAAAACGAAGAAAAATTAGTATAAAAAGAAGTTAAAATATTAAAATTTGTCAGTTTTAATTTATAATTTTTCACTCTCCTTCACTCATTATTATATCATTACGTTTATTTAAATAAAATTGTTTATTAAAGTCTGATCTCTATTTATTATTTATTAAAAAGAAGATATAAAATTGTTTATTATTAAGACTGCTAACTTGTAAAAAAGTGCTAGCTATCTCTCAGTAAATAGTAGCTAAACAAAGGCAGTATTATTTTAAAAAGAATCAAGATAACAAAAGTCTGATCTCTTTTTTCAAGCACAAAAAAACGCTAATTTTTGATCTTCTTGGATCAATTTGGTACATATAAAAAATCATTTCAGTTTTCAATATTTTATAAATATTCATATTTTAAATTCAAAAATTTGTCTATTAAAAATGTTTCTTTTGTGTTAAACGATGTGAATCTTTTTCTGCATGTAAATATAAAAAGGGTATTATAGTTTTTTTTTGTAATAAATAAAGTTTTTATTATTTTTTACAAATTTTAATAAAATAGTTAAATAATTCTATTTAAATTTGTCTAAAATTGTTATATTTAAAAATTTAGTTGATTAACCTAAATTACAATTTTTTGTTTCCTATTTTCTTTAAAAACAAATATACTATAAATTAACCTTACTTACAAAAGTCTTAAAATAATGTAATAAAAAGTTCTAAAACAAAAAAAATAATGAAAATATTTCAGATTCTTTTTATTTATATTCCAATTATTTAAGAACTTAGCTTTATGGCATTTGGAATCAAATATATAAAAAAGAGAATTATGTTTGTAAACCTTTTTAGATATTCCAATTCTAATTGAAATAATATTTATATTTATGATAAAAAAAAGAACAGTATATTTTTTATATTAAAAATTTACAGGCAAGTGCTTTACACACGTTTGCCAACAAAGCATTTTTTTTGTAATCTATAGTTTTTTTTTCCATTTTATCTATGAAATCAATAAAAATAATAATTTGTAACTATCTAATTTGTCGTAAAATATGACATTATTTTTACTAACAAAAAGAATTTTAATAATCTACTGCAATAGGAGTATTCCAGACAATGCAATTGAAAAAATAATAAAGATTTCACGCCTTCCACCACATACAGTAATTAAGAGCGTTTTTTTCAAGCAGAACATTATGATAACGATGGTAAAGAAAGAGAACTTGTTAGATATTTCTGATTATGTTGATGGTTTAAAAAGACTAAGAATTCTAAAAAAAATTGTTTACAAAGAAAAACCATTCAGAGTAGTTATTATAGTTAGAAATATAAAAAAAATAAAATTTTGCGAGGATATGTATAAAAAGGAGGGATTTACAACAGTTAAGTACTGTAGAACCTTAACCAAAGAAGAAAAGAAAGAAACCAGAGATATTTATAAAAAAAATATATACTTTGCTTTCATCACCACTGCTGGAAATTTAGTGGGCGTCGATCTAAAAACGTGTTCAGTAATTCTTCATCACGGATTACCGACAAACATATCCACATACTTCCAGGACATCGAGAGATTGAACAGGAGTGGTGGATTATCATTTTCCATATTTTAAAATACATCATACGCTGTAGCGTCGTTAAAAAAAATTCTTACTATAGAAAATTTTAATACGACATGCAGGAAATCGTGTTCAGTTTCAACAATGTCAGAAACCAGTAACAACCCGACTCCAGTGGAAAAGAAGAGATCTGATATAAATTGGGTTGTGCTAAGAAGTAAAGATGAGAACGGCTACGAAATAGTGGACATGGTACAAAACGCATTTTTAGAAATGCTAAATAAAGATACCAACAATTGTCTTCACAACTGTTATTTGATGTACTTGGACAAGACATATATCCCTAATTGCATTTATAGATGCACCAATTGTCTTACAAAAAATAGTCTATTAAACGAACGTTTAATTAGAGACGTAGTTAAAGTTTACACAAATAACAAATTTATAACTGGAAATGAAAGAGAAGATGAAATCTTAGAAAATTATCATGCCATTAGAACAATTTTCATGAGATACGAAGAAGAACGTAGAAAGAGATTTTTCAGTCCAAAGAAACAAGGAGAAGATAAGAGCAGGATTCAAAGTTTAACAGCAGAAGGTGAAAAAAGCGGTGAGCAAGACAGTGAGCAAAGTGGGACAAAAACTGGTAGTGCAGAGAGAAAAAAAATTATAAATATAGAGGAAATTCTTCATAAAAGAAAAATTGTCAATACATCTAAAAGAGTTGTAGATAAAATAATTCAACAAGATACAATTAAAAGAAAAAAAAAAGATAATATCCATGAATTGAATGTATCTACCGTAAAGAAGGAAGATGAAAGAAAAATGAGTTTGGACATATACAAACAAGAGTTTCGAAAACTCATGACAAATAAGTTCATGTCGAAGTACGTTATAGCTCTTAAAACAGCTATTAACAACTAGAAGACAACTTAGAAGTTTTCGACCGGAGTTTCTTTGGTATTTGTAGATAAGTTTTGTATACATTTTCCATATTACAATTATTAAAAATAATTTTATCATCACTAAAAATTCTTTTTATTACGTTTTGACAAAAAAAGAATTAATTAAATTATGTAAAATTAATAAAATATTGGTAAATGATTTGAAAAATAAAAGTATTTATAAAAAATATTTTAAAAATAATTAGTCTGATATATTTTTAAAAATTAGTTAATTAAATATTTTTTTTATTATATAATATTATATGATTATTAAAAAAAATAAAAAAGTTATCACAAAAAATTTTAAAATCAAATCAAAGGTGTTTTAAAAAACAAGTAATAATTTATACATTATATATTATTTAATCAACACTTTAATTTTTTCTCTATTTTTTATGTAATTAGATTAAAAATAGTAATTTGATATTATACTAATATGTTAACATAAATGTAGTTAACTAAAACAAAACTGTTGATAATTTTTTATAATTTATAAGTAAGTATAATCTTTCATTTCTTTTACTCTTTTTGTATTGAAATAAAAAGAAAACAAAATATTTATCCACAAAGAGTAATTTATTTTTTTATATTTCATTATAACATTTTTTTTAAAAAAATTGCATTTACATTTGAAAATATACGCATAATAATATTTTTGATATTATCTTTAATTTTCTGATTGCAATTTTATTATATATCATCACTTTAATTTTTAGTATATCTTAAAGTATATATAATGTGTTTCATAGCATATAAAATATTTTTTAATAAGTCTTTTATTTTTATAAAATTTCTTTTAAAATTTTCTATATGCAAATTTGTAAAATAATAAATAATATAATTAAAAGAGTAAATAAGTAAAAGTTTAATTTTATACATTGACATTTATCTCTTTACAAATATAGTTTTAAAATCAATTGGTATAAATAATAACATTTTTTTTTAAAATTTATTATAAATTATAAAATATAAAAAATAATAAAAATTTATAACTAATTATACTAATAAGAATTGTAAGATTATCATTATAAATTTATAAATATTATTTCTTTTTTTTTAAAAGAAAGAACACAGTAGATTTTTTTGTCAATTGATAATAAATGAAGAAAAAAATATACTCCTGATTTGAAACTAAAAATCAAAAATTTATACTTTATTTATAATGATATTTGTGTCAAATAAAAGTTTTAAAACTTTGATTGTACCAAAAAGAAAAAAAAATTCTTTCAAAAAATAACAATTTTACATTTACAAAAAAGATTATTTGTAACTAATTATTATGTTGATTTCTTTTTTTTAAATACTTTTTATTAAATATCTTTAGAATGGAACGTCCGTTTTTAGTGAATGTTATTTTTACTCGAAAGAACATCAAATACTGCATCAATGGTCTCCTTATTGTTATGTTTAAATAAATACGATTTAAAAAGTTATGACCAAGTAAAAGAAAAAAAAAAGACACAAAATTGGTAAAATTGTTATAAAATTTTTTTACACTTTTTCCAAAATATCTCAAGAACGGAAAATGATATAGAAAAGGTATAATAGCCAAAATATAGAGAAAAAATTGCTTATTAGAAATTTTTTCATTTTTTTAATAAATTATTTTTTAAAAGATATAGAGTTTCAAAATTTAAAAAAAAATTTTTGATATAAAAGATGTTTTTTTACTTTTATCTCGAGAACAAATAATTTGTCTTAGATAAAACTTATACAATTAAAAAAATTAACAATTTTAACTATAAATCAAAATATCTCAAAAACGGAAAATAATATAGCTATGGTATATTAGTCAAAATGTAGAGAAAAATATTTCTAGAGGTATTTATTTTTGATAAATATTTTTTTTGTAACGATAAAGTTTAAAAAACTATAAAAATATATTTTATTAATAAATAGAAAAATTTACATTGTAAAAAAATTAAGATTTTTTAATAAAATAAGGTATATTAAATTAAAAGCCAAATAAAGAAATAAAAATGATATACCAACCAAAATATTAGAAAACAATTGTAAAATGCATTAGCTTAAGTTTATATAAAATTAAATTTTTGACTTTAAAAAATTTTAATCAAATTTTTAGTTTATTTTTAGAAAGTCATTTATTAAGAAAATTTGTTTCGAACCAGATGCCAATTTTCATCTTTTTATAAAATCTTTATTTAAAATTTTGTTGCTTAAAAACACAATTGTAATTTTTGCTATCAGAGGTTTTTAACCTAAAAAAAGTCTATTTAAATTTTTAATAATTATTTATTTGCTTATATTTATTTTAAATTAATATTTAAACTATTTTTTTTAAAATATATTATTTCAAAAAAAATTTTTTTTATAAAATATATTATTTCAAAAAAAATTTTTTTTATAAATGTAACTTTTTTTAATCTATATTTTGTCGAATAAACTATTATAATAAAGTATTAATTTTATAATAATTTTGTAATATTAAAGTCAATATTTGCTGCTCCCAAGCTTCGTTGGCGCAGTCGGCAGCGCGTCAGTCTCATAATCTGAAGGTCGTGAGTTCGAGCCTCACACGGAGCATTCTTTTTACCTTCTTTTTGTTTTAATTTATAAAAAAACAAATTTATTGTTTAAAATAATGTTTTAAGATTATTTTTATGAATAAAAGAAGTAATTTGTTTACTTATTACTATAAAAAATTTTGTAAACTTTTAAAATGACATTTATTATTAATATATATATAACATTTTATGATATTTAGCATAATTTAATGTTTTTTTTTAAAAATAAATTGTTTCTACATTGTTTCTTTATTTATATTTAATTAAAGGTAATAAAATAATTAGTTGAATAAAAGCGTATTTTAAAATAAAAATTGTCATTGAAACATTTTTTTTAACTTTTAAAATAATTGAACATTTTATTCTCCTTAAAGAATAAATCGTTTTAAAAAAAATACCTTAATTTTTATTAATTTTTTTTAAAAACACTAAATTTATTATATTTTTTTAAGAAAATGTTATAAGTTGGAGGATGAGTATAGCAAAATTTGATACTTTACGTGTTTTAATATTTTTGAATAAATTAACGTTATTTTTTAAAATTTAATAATTTTTTAAATGTTTTTATAATACAATGAAAGAAAATTTATTCAAAATATTTTTTTGAAAAAAAGAATTTAAATTAAAATTTTATTGTTTTGTAAACTTTAAATAACCACTCTTATTAAAGATATAATATAAATGATATAAAATTTAAAAATAAGAATAAATAAAATTATTTTTTTTCATTATTTTAATATAAAATAGTATCTTCTTATATTGTATCTACTTTAACCTAATTTATATAAAAAATTATTTTATTACTATAATAAAATAAAATAAATTTATATAACAATTTAATTAAATTCTTTTTATAAATGATAAATTGCTATACACTTTATAAAAAATAATTGTAATTATTTAAAAAATTTTTTTATCAATTAAGTTTATAAGTTTGGTGTTTATAAGTTTTTTACTCTAACAATTGATTTTGTTTTTTTTTTTTTCTGTTTTATTCATGTCAAAAAAACAAACTTGAAACAATTTAATTAAAATAATTATGCATTTTTATTAATATTAATATTTTTAGTTATTAATTTACTATAGTAAAAATATTTACTAATTATTTGAGATTTGGCAAAATTAAAATCACAATAGATAAAAATTAAATAAAATCACCTTAGAATATTTCTGTTTACTTAAAAATAAAATATATAACAACGTTTATAAATAACACAATAAATTATTATTCTATAAAGAGGTAAATAAATTTTATCTAAGTTTAGAATTAAAGATTCTTTAAATAAATATAAAAAAATATTTATTTTTGTGAACTAGTTGTGATATCAATAAAAATTTTACTAAAACTATAATAAAATAATTGAAAATATATATGCACCTTGAAAATCAAAGTTTTTTAAATGAATATTTTCATTTCAATACATTAAGAATTATTATATTTATTTTAATTAAGAAATAATAATTTATATAAATCATTTCATCTTATAACTTTATGTAAAATTTTTTATAAAAAATTATTTCCTTCAAAATAAATAGTAACTATATGTTAAATTATAGTAAAAATATTAGTTGATTAAAACTAATAAAATATTTTTTGACGGAAGTGGGATTTGAACCCACGCCTCGATAACGAGATCAGAAAACTCAACGAAGTTGTAGAAACTACATAAGTTAAATAACTTGAGTCTGACGCCTTAGACCACTCGGCCATTCCGCCTTTTAATCCTTTCTTAATTTTTAATACAAATAAATTTTGTAAGGTAATATATATAAAATTATATAAAATAATCATTAAATAGTAATATTGTAAAACTATATTAAAAAATGTTTCTTTTATGTCATAAAGCTTTCTATAATCCAAAGAGAGTGTTTTATCGGATCTCTTTTACAAGTTGAGACCCCTCAAATATCTCTTTTTTTAAAAAATTTTTTTAAACTTTTCTTATTGTATATGGCTTAAAAGTAATAAAAAAATATAAAAAAGTAAAAAAATTTCAAAGTTTTCAAAAAAAATTTTTCAAAACTTTTTTTTTTAGTATTAAAATGTTGCAAATCAAGTAAATTTAGATCATTATTGGCACTAGAAGTAAAAAAAATAAAAACAAAATACTTTTTTCCACATAAATAAATTTTTTTTTTAAAATTTAAAAATAAAAAAAAAAACCTATTAATTATCGAAATTTCAATATTATTAAAATAATATTCTAAAATATAAAAAAAAAGAGACTGGAATTTGAAATTTGATCAAATATTAATTTGTTACGACAAAAATAAGCAAAATATTCCACAAAAACTAAAATGGCATCAATCCCTTTAGTAAAAAGCTTATCAATAATTTTTTTCGATGAAAATGCAGCACTAAAATTTCTACAAAATAAAGGAATTATAAAAAAAGATATGAACTGTAAAAAATGTGGCTGTCCAATGAAATTGCTCAAAGCAAAGTTGTTATTTAAATGCGGCAAAAAAAATTGTAGAAAAAGTGTAGCAGCGAGAAAGGGTACTTTTTTTGCTGCTGACCATCTTTCTCTTGGTGAGATTCTTCATATAGGTTACTTGTGGTTGTTGAAGACTTCAGCAACCTCAATAATGGTTCAGTGTGAGCTGAGCAGTAAGACCGTTTCCTCATTTTTGGTCTATTTTCGGCAACTAGTGGCAGATGCTCTTGATGAAGTCGATTGTGTGGTCGGTGAAAAAGGCATAATTGTCGAAATAGATGAAACCAAAATGGGGAAGCGGAAATACAACTGGGGACACTGTGTAGATAAAGTCTGGGTTGTTGGCGGTGTGGAAAGGACGGAGGAGAGACGCGTTTTCGCTGTTCCTGTTGAAAAACGGGACAGTGAAACGCTTCTTGACGTCATCAAGAAGCACGTCGCCCCAGGCTCGATCATTCACACTGATCTTTGGCGAGGGTACAATGGAATTGAGAAACAATTGGGTCTGAAGCACCATACAGTAAACCATAGTATAAGCTTCAAGGATCTAATAACTGGTATTCACACAAATACCATAGAGAGAACATGGAACGGTTACAAACTGCTGATTCCTTCTCGAGGAAGAACGAAGAAAGGAATGGAGAAGCGACTGTGGGAGTTTGCCTGGTGCCGAGCAAATAAAAATAATTTATGGGCCGACTTTCTCAACGCCTTAAAAAAAGTCGTTTATAAATTATTTTTTTATTTTTTTAAATTTTTAATAAACTTTAAACAACATAAACTTTTATTTTTTTCAAAAAAATAACATAAAAATAAACATAAACAACTAAAAGCATCAATAAAAAAAATTAAAAAAAAACAACTCTGTAAAAAAAAAATCTATTTTTAAAAAAGTTATTTGAGGTGTCTCCACTTGCACAATTCAGCCGTTTTATCATCTCTCTGGTATTATTTAAAAAAAATAAGGACTGAAAATTTAATGAAATTATCATTTAAATTATAATTACTTTATACTATTTTATTTCTTTCTAGAAACTTATTTACTGATTATTTAACAGAATTTTTTTATAAAGGTTTATTATTTATTCTATACTTGGAATATTTTACAAAAATCATATTGTCCTTTTTTAAATAATTACTTAAAATTTATTTAGTATGCTAATGATTGTAATAATTTATTGCTAATATTCGGTATGTTTCTTTAAGACTTGGGCTCAGGATTTATTTTAAGCCAAAATCAGAACTACGGATCACAATTATATATTATTCTAGATATTAAATATTAAAAGATATGTAAAATATCATAAAAATTTACAGAAAATTTTAATTGAAAAAGTTTTAATTTGGTTTCAACTTTTTTTTTATAATAAAAACAATGTTTTTAATTTATAAATTTTATAATAAAA